>NW_019154926.1:5506-9201 GCF_002288905.1 Enhydra lutris kenyoni | reverse complement strand
CACTCCTCTCACCAAGACATATCCTTCTGGGGCTCACTTTGAGCTGCCCCAAGGATGGAGTTGGAAGCTCAAGGGGGAATGTGGTTGTCTGAGATGACCCACAAATCCCAAAAAGAGAAGTATGGGTTGAAGCTTAGGACAACAACATAATACTTGGTGAAGAATATATCACTTCAATGGAAAAAAAAAAAGGCACCCCCCATATTTTATTAAAGTCAATAGACCATTTAGTGCTTAAATGGTTGCCTATACACAGTAGAATATCATGGATGGAAGTCCAAGGTTACATGGCTGTTAAGAAGCTAATTGGAACTAGCAAAATGTGATATAAAATCTCCTCACACTATGCCAATTTTATAAAAATAACAATCACAACAACAACAACAGCTCAATAGACCTTCACAAAAGTAGGAAATCTTGGAAAATTATTGTGAGATATAAAGTTTGAGGACTTGGCTTCCAGAAGTTGAGAAAGCATGTTGAATTCAGAAATTGATTTTACATTTTCAGAGCTCAGATATTTTCTGTTTAAAGCAGAAGCAGTTTGATCTTTGGGTGACTGTATTCCTGATTTGACCCATTTTTCAGTAAATGAGTACACACATGGAGAATGTGATGATCCCTCGATTTGCACAGTGATATCCATCAGGGTCCAGTAAAGAACTGGGTTCCCTTGAATCATTCCAATGAGTAGAATTTATTGAAGGGGAGCAAGCATGGGTCTGAGAACCCAGAGATGAGCTACTCCTGGAAGCCACTGCATCCCCTGGGGACAAAAAATCAAGGAAATATTCTGAAGAGGGAGCAGTGCCTCTTGGAATTCTACAGTGTGGAGGAACATTGCAAATGCTCTCACTCCAGAGCTACAACCAGGAGTAAGGAGGAGAAATCCTGAAGTTTCCTAAAGGCTAGGCATATTCTTCCAGTGTTCAGGTGGGCTAACCCTCACCTCTGGGCATCTATTATAGTAGCCTTGGTTATGCAGAACAAGGCTATAGTCTGTGTGTGTGAAGGTCAAGGTAAATATGAATAGAGATTAATGTAGAACGAGGATGATCAGCAAAAGAACTCCAAATGGTTTTCCAGCCCACCATTATAATGCAACTTGTGAATGAGTAGCTCTCTTTTTTTAATTAGTTAATTAATTTTTTTATGACTGGATTCCTGTATACGGGTTATGACTAGTTTACAGGATAAGAACTAGTTTGGGTGACAGGGAGGTTTTATATTCTGCCAACAGCCAGGATCCATCCAGATTTCACATATTTTTAAAAAATGAAATATCTTATCATATTTCCTATGATAATAATCTATTCATTTTTATTGAACTCGCAGTGCCTATCAAAAATTTTACACATTTCTTGTGAAGAAAAACCACCACCTACCATAATGGGGGACCCTAATACAGGATCTTTCATGAATCTTCCTGTGGCGAGTGGTTTAAATGTCAGACAGTGAACAAGACAAATTATGTCAAATACAAGCAAAAGTAATAGAAACAAAATGCTAATACAAATCTTTTCCTTGTATTTGTACAGAATATTATTTAGAAATGTGGTTGAGAGATTGTTAATACAGCTAGACTATATCGGAATGAAGTCTTTTTAAGATAAATTTTTATTTATCAGCTGCAATTGTGACATACCTTAGTGCTGTTTATTAAAGTATTCCCAAATTTTTGTATTCTAGGAACAAGTGAAAATGGCAACCCCTTGTTCTTTACTTTGGCCAATAAAATGTGAATGGCAGTGTCATGTTCCTTCCTAGGGGCACTTGCAGACCCTTCCCCCACTGCCACAGGTAACAGCAATTCTGCAAAGAATGGCCACTGTGCAGGCTCAGGTTCTTAATGAGATGAATGCAGGGAATCATAGTGGCTATGTTGTTTGAAGCCCCCATAATGTGAGTTTATTTTACGGCAGGGTGATTTTGCTTGTGCTGTTTGGTAGAGCAAGTGTTCAAAACAAAAGCAGCTCATGCTTGCAAAGCCTGGCATCAATGAAGGATGTGGTAGCAATGATATGATCAAGTTCTTCATGATGGTGGCTTCATGTCTTGAGAAAATGGCTCCCAACTGTGAACCTTCCCTTTGCTACGTATTTTACATTAAAAAAAAAACAAAAAACAAAACAAAACAGCTGAGGCCTGAGAGACTCTTGGTAATGGAGGTTATTTGTGTGTTATCTGTCTGTTGGTGAGTCGCTTAGGGGAACACTAACCTCTGCACTGACGCCATCATGCAACACCTTGGCTGGTGGCAAACAGTCGGTTCCCAGATTTATGCAAAGGCTGAGCTTCACACAGTTCACACATCTGAGCCATGGGGTCTATTAAAAATAATTAAATGCAGACATCTGCAAAACACTGATGACTGAGGCATTCATAGCCTCAGAAACATTCTCTATGGATAACCAAGGCTTAGTTAAACAAACAAACAAAAAAGAGTATTTTCCATCTTCTTTTAAAAGAAGCTCATTGACCATGCATATAAAACACAAATTAAAATGGGGAGAGCTCATTCCAAATTTTTTCTTAGAAATTTCAGAAGCAAAATGATTTCTCCAGAAAAGAGACTTTGGCAAGATCACAGAAGGCATTGCACAGTAGGCCCACAAACTTTTATTCCAGAATTCATACTGTAAACGTTCCAGAGAACCTGCATTATAATGGACGGCTGTGCCATTTTCTGAGAATACAAATGTGAATGAGACATTTTCTCATTCACATCTAGTGAATTCTCATCCCAGTCTAGTGGGATTTAGAAACAACACATCAGTGGAAACAGAGTGGTACTCTAGTGGAAGCTTTTAAATTGTTGGTCCAAGGCAAATTTACAGGCTTAATTTTAGGGTTAAATTTGATGCCATGCTTGGCTTTTAATAATTGAACAAGAAATACTGAAAATATCCTAAGTTCCTGCTCATTTTAAAACTCCATTCTTTAATGCCTGGGTAGATGTGTGATAATTGGTTTACAGTAACTTCAAAGCCATCTGACACCTAGATCCCCAACCCGCCTCCCTCCCTGAATGGTGGTAGTGCTGCTGATGGACCAAATGGGATATGAAGAAATAGAATACACCCTGATCTTACTGTGGAGAGTAAAAATCTTCCAGTAGTGTTAAGTGGATGCTAAATACACAAAGCTAATTATTTTCCTGAACTGGTGTCCTTCAGAGATTAAATTATAGTCTATTTCCTGCCCACTTACAGTTGTGTCAAGAATTCTCCAGCAATGCAATCTAAGAACAGCAACCATGGTAGAGAGCATTCCTGCCATGCTGGTCCTTGAATATCTTTTGGGGGGACTCAAAATATGTTGCTAATCATTTCAAGTGTCCACTTTCCTTTTTTGGCGTTGGCCTACAGAATGTATGGTTCTTTCCTCAAACATCTCAGTGGGTGTTTTTGAGATCAGGAAACACTCATCTGTGGAAGACAGAGCTGAAATGTTTATACTATGAGAAGGGATAGTCATGCAGCATTTATCAGAACCAGGAGCTGCCTGAGCTGGACTTCCCTCTGTTCAGGTTTATTTCCTGGAGATGCTGACTGAAGTGAGACCCCAACCAGACTCATCAAAGTTAGTCTTTTGATGTCTGAATGGAAACAACTAGATGGCTTCTCCAAATATAATGGCTATCAAGAGGAAAGAGAGTTCTTTGAAAGTTTAGAGGAAAGCAAACTGTACCCAGA
>NW_019154926.1:0-4675 GCF_002288905.1 Enhydra lutris kenyoni | reverse complement strand
CTGCCATGCTGGTCCTTGAATATCTTTTGGGGGGACTCAAAATATGTTGCTAATCATTTCAAGTGTCCACTTTCCTTTGCTGGCGTTGGCCTACAGAATGTATGGTTTTTTCCTCAGACATCTCAGTGGGTGTTTTTGAGATCAGGAAACACTCATCTGTGGAAGACAGAGCTGAAATGTTTATACTATGAGAAGGGATAGTCATGCAGCATTTATCAGAACGAGGAGCTGCCTGAGCTGGACTTCCCTCTGTTCAGGTTTATTTCCTAGAGATGCTGACTGAGGTGAGACCCCAACCAGACTCATTAAAGTTAGTCTTTTGATCTCTGGGAACAACTAGATGGCTTCTCCAAATATAATGGCTATCAAGAGGAAGGAGAGTTCTTTGAAAATTTAGAGGAAAGCAAACTGTACCCAGACTTCCACCTCAGAGAGAGCCCTCAGTCTATTCCACTCTGGGTGGCCCAGAGCACATAGACTCCCCCTCTGCCAACTTCCACTGGCAGAGTATGGCCCCAGCCACTGTCTCAGGGGTCCTAGGAGCTCCAGCTTGTCTCTGCACCACGGAGTTACTAATACTGCAAGCAACATTTGTCCAGGGAAACTGCTTTTTATGAAGCCAAAATTACCCTGATCCCCAAACCAGGCAAAGACCCCAACAAAGAGGAGAATTTCAGACCAATACCCCTGATGAATATGGATGCCAAGATTCACAACAAGATCACAATTAATAGGATCTGACAGTACATTGAGAGGAGTATGCACCACGAAGAGGTGGGATTTATCCCTGGGATGCAGGGGTGGTTCAACATTTGCAAATCAGTTATTGTGATAGAACAAATCAATAAGAGAAGGGAGGAAAACTACCTGGTCCTCTCAATTGATGCAGAAATAGCATTTGACAAAATCCAGCATCGGTTTCTGATTAAAACCATTCAAAGTATAGGGATAGAGGGAACATTCCTAAACTTCATCAAATCTATCTATGAAAAACCCACAACAAATATCATTCTCAATGGGGAAAAGTTGACAGACTTCCCTTTGAGATCAGGAACATGAAAGGATGCCCACTGTCAACACTACTGCTCAACATAGTATTAAATGTCCTAGCAACAGCAATCACACAACAAAGAGAAATAAAATGTATTCAAATTGGCAAAGAATAAGCCAAACTCTCTCTTTTTGCAGATGACATGATACTTTATATGGAAAACCGAGACTATTAGAACTCATACAGCAAATCAGCAATGTGCAGGATACAAAACCAATGTACGGGGTGCCTGGGTGGCTCAGTGAGTTAAAGCCTCTGCCTTCAGCTCAGGTCATCATCCCAGGATCCTGGGATCGAGTCCTGCAATGGACTCTCTGCTCAGCAGGGAGCCTGCTTCCTCCTCTCTCTCTGCCTGTTTCTCTGCCTACTTGTGATCTCCATCTGTCAAATAAATGAATAAAATCTTTAAAAAAATCAATGTACAGAAATCATTTGGCTTCTTATACACTAACAATGAAAATATAGAAGGGGAAAGTAGAGAATTTATTCCATTTACTATAGCACCAAAAACCATAAGATACCTTGGAATAAACCTAGCCAATGAGGTAAAGGATCTGTACTCGAGGAACTACAGAGCACTCATGAAAGAAACTGAAGAAGACACAAAAAGTTGGAAAAGCATTCTATGCTCACGGATCGGAAGAATAAACATTGTTAAAATGCCTATACTGCCTAGAGCAATCTATACTTCCTATAACATCCAGATCAAAACTCCACCAGCATTTTTCAAAGTGCTGGAATAAGCAATCCTAACATTTTTAGGGAGCCAGAAGAGACACCATACTGCTAAGGAAATGTTGAAAAAGAAAAACAAACCTGGGGGTATCACGTTACCTGATTTCAAGCTTTACTACAAAACTCTGATCATCAAGACAGCATTGTACTGACACAAAAACAGACATATCGACAAGTGGAACAGAGTAGAGAGTCCAGAAATGGACCCACAGCTCTATGGTAAAATAATCATTGACAAAACAGGAAAAAAATATCCAGTGGAAAAAAGACAGCCTCTTCAATAAATGCTGCTGAGAAAATTGGAGAGCTATGTGTAGAAGAAGACACTCTACCATGCTTTCACACCATACACAAAGATAAACTGAAAATGGGTAAAAAAAAAAAAAAAAAAACTCAATGTGTGGTAGGAATTCATCAGAATCCTAGAGGAGTACATAGATAGTAAACACTTCGACATGGGCCACAGCAACTTCTTTCAAGACATGTCTCCAAAAGCAAAGGAAAAAAAAGCGAAAATGAAAATTTGTGACTTCATTGAGATCAAAAGATTCTGCACAGCAAAGGGAACAGTCAACAAAATAGAGAGGCAACCTACAGAATGGGAAAATATATTCACAAATGACACGACAGACAAGGGGCTGATATCAAAGATTTATAAAGAACACCTCAACCTCAAAACTCAAAAAACAGATAATCACATTTTTTTAAATGCGCAGAAGACATTAATAGACACTTCTCCAAAGCAGACATACAAATGCTAACAAACACGAGAAAAAAAAAAAATGCTCATTTTTTTTTTTATTTATTTATTTGACAGACAGAGATCACAAGCAGGCAGAGAGACAGGAAGAGAGAGGGGGGAAGCAGGCTTCTTGCTGAGCAGAGAGCCCGATGTGGGGCTCGATCCCAGGACCCTGGGATCATGACCTGAGCCAAAGGCAGAGGCCTTAACCCACTGAGCCACCCAGGCGCCCCAAAACTGCTCATTTTTATTAGCCATCAGGGAGATTTCATCAGGGAGATCCTCCAGTGCACATCCTTTACCTCTTTGGTTAGGTTTATTCCCAGGTATCTTATGCTTTTTGGTGCCATAGTAAATGAAATCGATTCTCCAATTTCCCTTTCTATATTTTCATTGTTAATGTATAGGAAACCAACCAATTTTTTTTACATTAGTTTTGTATCCTGAACATTGCTGAATTGCTGTATAAGTTCTAGTAGTTTGCAGGTGGGGTCTTTTGGGTTTTCCATATAAAGTATCATGTTGTCTGTGAAGAAAGAGTGTTTGACTTCTTCATTGCCAACTTGAATATATTTATTTCTCTTTGTTGTTTGATTACTGTTGCTAGGACTTTTAACACTATGTTGAAAAAGACTGGTGAGAGTTAGCATCCTTTTCTTGCTCCTGATCTCACAGGGAAGGCTGCCACCTTTTCCCCATTGAGAATATTTGCTGTGGGTTTTTCATAGATAGATTTGATGAAGTGTAGGAATGTTCCCTCTATCCCTATACTCTGAATGGTTTTAATCAGAAACAGATGCTGTACTTTGTCAAATGCTATTTCTGCACCTATTGAGAAGACCATGTGTTTTTTCTCTCTTGACTTATTGATTCGTTGTATCACAGTCATTTGCGTGTACAGAACCACCCTTGCATACCAGGGATAAACCCCACCTGGTCATGGTGGATAAACTTTTTAATATACTGTTTGATCCTAATAGCTAGGATCTTGTTGAGAACCTTGGCATCCATATTCATCAGGGATTATGGTCTGAAATTCTCCTTTTTGATGGGGTCTTTGCCTGGTTTGGGGGATATGGGTAATGCTGGCTTCATAGAATGAGTCTGGAAGTTTTCCTTCTGTTACTTTAATGAATTTTCAAGAGAATCTGAAGAAAGTATATTCAAGAAAATAGGTATTATTTCTTCTGTGAATGTTTGGTAGAATCCCGAGGAAATCCATTAGGTCTTGTGCTCTTGTTTTTTTGGGAGGTTTTTGATCACTGCTTCAGTCTCGTTACTAGATATTAATCTATTCAGGTTGTCAGTTTCTTCCTATTTCAGTCTTGGAAGTTTATTTGTTTCCAGGAATGTATCCAGTACTCCTAGATTGCTTAACTTATTGGCGTAAAACTATTGATAATTTCTGATGATTGTTTCTATTTCCTTTGTTTTAGTTGTGATATCTCCCCTTTCATTCATAATTTTATTAATTTGGGTCCTCTCTCTTTTATTTTGGATTAGGTTGGCCTTTGCTTTATTGATCTCATTGATTCTTTCAAAGAACCATCTTCTTGATTTTTTTATGTGTTCCACTGTATCTCTAGATTCTATGTCATTGACCACTGCTCTAATCTTGATTATTTCCCTTCTTGTGCATGGGGTTGGCTTAATTTTTTGTTGATTTTCCAGTTCTTTAAGGTATAAAGAGAGCTAGTGTATTTGGGATTTATTATTATTTTTTTTAGTGAGGCTTGGAAGGCTAATATTTCCCCCTTTGGACCACCTTTGCCTTATCCCATAGGTTTTGGACCAATGTCTTCATTCTCATTGGTTCCATGAATTGTTTAAGTTCTTATTTGACTTTCTAGTTGATCCAAACATTCTTAAGCAGGGTTGTCTTTAGCTTCCAAGGGTTTGAATTCCTTCCAAATTTTTTCCTATGGTTGAGCACCATTTTTAAAGCATTGTGGTCTCAGAATGGGCAGGCAATAATATCAATCTTTTGGTAGTGTTTGAGTCCTGATTTGTGACTCAGTATGTGGTCTATTCTGAAGAAAGTTCCATGGGCATGAGTGGAATGTTCTGTATATATCTATGAGGTCCATCTGCTACAATGTGTCATTCTAAACTCTTGTTACTTTATTGAGTATCTGCTTGGTTGATCT
>NW_019154925.1:0-9202 GCF_002288905.1 Enhydra lutris kenyoni | reverse complement strand
AAACTCCTGGAGCCGGGGAAAAACCCCAGATAGGAAGAACCTCCCATAGACCCATGCAGAATCCCTATTATTCCGAGGCCATCCTGGATATAGAGTCCAGATAGAAAAGCCTCTGCTACTGTACCCAGGCATCCGAATTTCAAATCCTGAGGAGCTGCTTTCAGGGTCTGCAGATCGGGCCTGCCATAACTTCGCTCCTAATTCTTCCACGAGTTGGTGTCTGAAGACTTGGTTCCCAAATCGTGACCACATGCCCTCCAGGATTGGACGTACAGAACCAAACAGCATCACTGGGCCTGCTCTCCCGAGGGAACTCTGCACATCTCAGTTGCCCAAACCTTTCAGAATAGGAGAAAACTTCAAGACATCTGAACCCACACCAATTTCATAGACTGCTCTGGAAAAAATGCGCAGTCTGACTGTCACACCTTCAGCACCTACCTGCAGGAAGAAACGACACGTCGATGGACCTGAGTCTGAAGATTGAACCTGACATGCCCCTAAAACCTCATCCAATATCTAGCTTAGGATTTCAGGCCCCTGTCCTCAGGCATGTTCTGGAAAACCAACATATGGCCCAACGTGTGGCCCCTAGCCTTCCAATAGAATCCCTCTGGTCTCGAGAAGGAAACCTTGCTCTTGAGAACGGGGACCAACCCTCAGCCTAGGAGATTCCTGCAAGGCCCCAGAGCCACAGCCACATTCTAAGGTCTCCCTGGACACCAAGCAGCATTGTGACCCGTCAGACTGAGAACATGAGTCAACTCAGATCACTTGGAACTTCGAACCAGAAGTAGCGGATCAAGGCTGCCCTGTTCCTTGGCTGCTGTGGTATCGCGAGGTGGGGTTTCCAGGCATCCATACGGAGAGCTCTGCTGTAAAATCTTTCCATGTGGGAGACCTCTAAGCTGACTTCCTCTGTCCCGCAGAAGGACACCTTGTGGTTTGGAGCAGCTCACAAGCTCCAGCTTGGATAACTTCCAAGGCTTCTTGAGGCCACCCAAGCATTCGTTGGCCATCAGGAAACAAATTCCAGTGAGCAGACATCTCACCTCGCCCATCCTCAGGGACTGGAGATCTTGAAACAGCTGCTGCACATTGGAACTGTCATGCCCTTGGCACTGAACATAACCATAGCTTGTGTTTTCAGATTTCGATCCTCACAAGCTCTGCCAGCAGGCCCTCCACCTTGGGAATTCTGGAGTCACAAAGCTGCCTTCTACCTGGCCAGCAGAAAGAAGAAATGTCCTACAGGTTTGCCCAAAACCCCCAATGAGCGTCCAACCACATGGCCCTCAAGAACACCCTGATATCTAGGTCGCCCTGTGAACTAAAGCTCTGTGTAACACAGCCCAAGACCCAATCTCCTGTCGGCCAGCCAGATAGCGGGACCCATATCCTGCAGGAGGGAACTGCCTTGGCCCGAGCCCGTTATTTCCATCCAACCTGGGTATGCAGGGATCTGAACGCAGAAGGTAGTGCAAAACCATGCCATTGTGTGTACCTGAAGCACAACAGAGTACTCCTCCTTCCCCATGGCAGGAAAGTGGATGTTGATATGGTTGTACTACTTTCAGAGTGGGAGCTACCTGCATGGCCCATGAGACCACGCCACTCCGGAGGGGCAACTGGGCACAAACAGGCATTGTGACTCTTAGCCTGAGACCCCTTTCAAGCACAGCCTGTCGGGGCTGGACCAGGATCCCACCGAGAGAACCTATTGTGCCCCTAGACCCAAATCCTAACCCTTGGTGGGGTTGTCCAGGCCACGTGACCCACAACCCGTCTCTGGAATTCCTGTTTGGGCAGGACCCCTGAGATGGAAAAGAGCACTCTTCCCTTCCCCGAGAAAAACACCAAACTCTAGGGAGCCTGGCAGAATCCCCAAAAAAGGGAGAATATCACATGGACCCATGTGCTCACCCGTCCATTCCGAGACCATCCTAGGTATACAGTCCAGAGAGAAAAGCCTCTGCTACTGCCTCCCAGGCACCCGAATTTCAAATCCTGAGGAGCTGCTTTCAGGGTCTGCACATTGGGCCTGCCATAACCTCGCCCCTAATTCTTCCTCGAGTTGCTGTCTGAAGACTTCGTTTCCAAAGCCTTGACCACATGCCCTCCAGGATGGGACCCCCAGAAACACACCGCATCACTGGCCCTGCTCTCCCGAGGAAACTCTACACGTCTCAGTTGCCCAAACCATCCAGAATGGGAGACACCTGCAAGGCACTTGAACCCACCCCAATTTCATGGGCCGCTCTGGAAAAAAGGCGCACTATGAGACACCGTCAGCACCTACCTCCAGGAAGACACGCATGTCAATGGGCCTGAGTCCAAAGATTCAACCTGACATGACCCTAGGACCTCATCCAAAACCTAGCTTAGGTTTTCAGGCCTCTGTCCCTCCGGCTTGTTCTGGAAAACCAACATATGGCCCAACGTGTGGTCCCTGAGCCATACAGTAGAACCCCTCTGGTCCCGAGAAGGGAACTTTGCTCTTGGGAACGGGGTTCCTACCCACAGGCTAGGAGATTCCTGCATGGCCCCAGAGATACCGCCACATTCTAAGGTCTCCCTGGAAACCAAGTAACATTGTGACCCATCTGACTGAGAACCTCCGTCAACTCAGATCCCTTGGAACTGCGAAGCAGAGCCACTGGATCAAAGCTGCCCTGTTGTTGGGCTTCAGTGGTAACGGAGGTGTAGTTTCCAGGCATCCACACGGAGAGCTCTGCTATCGAATCTTTCCATATGGGGACCCTGGAGCCCTCTAATTGGACTTCCCCTGTCCCGCTGAAGGACACCTTGCTGTTCGGAGCAGCTCACAGGCTCCAGCTTCGGAAAGCCACCAAGGCTTCGTGAGGCCAAACGGGCGTTCATGACCCATCATGGATACAAATTCCAGCGTGGACAGACATCTCACACTCAAACGTCCTCAGGTGCTTGAGATCTCGATACAGACGCTGCACATTGGAACTGTTATGGCCTCGGCACTGAACATAAGCATAGATTTGTTTTTAGACTTCCATCCTCACAGTCCTTGCCAGCAGGCCATCCATATTGGGAATTCTGGAAAAACAAACCTGCCTTCTGCCTGCCCACCGGAAGGAAGAAATGCCCTACGGGTCTGCCCCGAATCCCCAGATGAGGGTCCAGCAGCATGGCCCTCAAGGGCACCCTGATATCATAGGCCGCCCTGTGAACTGATGCTCTGTCTGACACAGCCCGAGCCCCGGCCTCCTCTCAGCCAGCCACATAGCGCGACCCATATCCGGCAGGTGGGCTCTGTCTTGGTCAGAGCCCGTCATCTCTTGCGAACCTGGGTATACAGGTATCTGACCCCAGAAGGTAGCGCAAATCCCTGCCTATGGGGGAACCTGAATCACAGCAAAGTACTTCTCCTTCCTCATGGCAGGAATGTGGATGTTGAGATGGTTGTACTACTCTAGGGTGGGAGCCAGCTACATGGCCCATGAGACCATGCCCACTCAGGAGGGGCCTCTGGGCACAAGCAGGCCTTGTGACCCTCAGCCTGAGACCCCTTTAAAGCACGCCCTGTTGGGGGCTGGACCAGGAAGCCAGAGAGCAGGCCTCTCGTGCCTCTTGGCCCAAATCCTAACCCTAGGTGGGGTTGTCAGGGCACGTGACCCACAACCCCACTCTGGAATCCTTGTTAGGGTGGGACCCCTGACATGGGTAACAGCACTCTTCCCTTCCCCCAGAAAGAGAGCAAACTCTTGGGAGCCAGGGAAATACCCCAGATAGGAAGAACCTCAAATGGACCCATGTAGCAACCCTATCATTCCGAGGCCGTCCTAGTTATAGAGTCCAGACAGAAAAGCCTCTGCTACTGCTCCCAGGCATCCGAATTTCAAATCCTGAGGAGCTGCTTTCTGGGTCTGCAGATCGGGCCTGCCATAACTTCGCTTCTAAGTATTCCCCGACTTGCTGTCTGAAGACTTGGTTCCCAAAGCCGTGACCACATGCCCTCCAGGATGGCACCTCCAGAACCAAACAGCATCACTGGGCCTGCTCTCCCGATGGAACTCTGGACATCTCAGTTGCCCAAATCTTCCAGAATGGGAAAAACCTGCAAGGCACCTGAACCCACAACAATTTATTAGGCTGCTCTGGAAAAAATGCACAGTCTGACTGACACACCTTCAGCACCTACCTGCAGGAAGAAACGCACATCAATGACCTGTGTCTGAAGATTGAACCTGACATGCCCCTAGAACCTCATACAATAACTAGCTTAGGTTTTCAGGCCTCTGTCTCTCAGGCCTATTCTTGAAATCAAACTTATGGCCCAACGTGTGGCCCCTAGCCATACAATAGAATCCCTCTGGTCTCAAGAAGGAAACCTTGCTCTTGAGAACGGGGACCAACCCTCAGCCTAGGAGATTCCTGCATGAACCCAGAGCCACAGCCACATTCGAAGGTCTCCCTGGACACCAAGCAGCATTGGGACCCGTCAGATTGAACCTCTGTCATCTCAGTTAACTTGGACCTTCGAACCAGAGGCAGCGGATCAAAGCTGCCCTGTTCCTTGGCTGCTGTGGTAACGCGAGGTGGGGTTTCCAGGCATCCATTCGGAGAGTTATGCTGTCAAATCTTTCCATGTGGGAGACCTCTAACCTGACTGTCCCTGTCCCGCAGAAGGACACCTTGTGGTTTGGAGCAGCTCACAAGCTTCAGCTTGGATAAGCATTCAAGGCTTCTTTAGGCCACCCGAACATTCGTTGGCATCACGGATACAAATTCCAGTGTGAGCAGACATCTCACCCTCGCCCATCCTCAGGTGCTGGAGATCATAAAACAGCTGCTGCACATTTGAACTGTCATGCCCTCGGCACTGAAAATAACCATAGCTTGTGTTCAGATTTCGATCCTCACAAGGGTTGCCAGCAGGCCCTCCACCTTGGGAATTCTGGAGTCACAAAGCACCCTTCTACCTGGCCAACAGAAAGAAGATATGTCCTACAGGTCTGCCCAAACCCCCAATGAGCGTCCACCACACGGCCATCAAGGGCACCCTGATATCATAGGTCGCCCTGTGAACTAATGTTCTGTGTAACACAGCCCGAGACCCAATCTCCTGTCGGCCAGCCAGATAGCGGGACCCATATCCTGCTGGTGGGAACTGCCTAGGCCCGAGCCCGTTATTTCCATCCAAACTGTGTATTCAGGTATCTGACCCCAGAACGTAGTGCAAAACCCTGCCCTTGTGTGTACCTGAAGCACAGCAGAGTACTCCTCCTTCCCCATGGCAGGAAAGTGGATGTTGATATGGTGGTATTACTTTCAGAGTGGGAGCCACCTGCATGGCCCATGAGACCACGCCCACTAAGGAGGGGCAACTGGGCAAAAACAGGCATTGTGACTCTTAGCCTGAGACCCCTTTCAAGCACAGCCTGTCAGGGTTGGACCAAGATCCCACAGAGAGAACCTATTGTGCCCCTAGACCCAAGTCCTAAACCTTGGTGGGGTTGTCCAGGCCACGTGACCCACAACCCGTCTCTGGAATCCCTGTTTGGGCAGGACCCCTGAGATGGAAAAGAGCACTCTTCCCTTCCCCTAGAAAAACTCCAAAATCTTTTGCGCCTCGCAGTATCCCAAGAAAGGGAGAGTATCCCATGGAGCCATGTGCTCACCCGTCCATTCCGAGACCATCCTAGGTATAGAGTCCAGAGACAAAAGCCTCTGCTACTGCCTCCCATTCACCCGAATTTCAAATCCTGAGGAGGTGCTTTCAGGGTATGCACATCGGGCCTGCCATAAGCTCGCCCCTAATTCTTCCACGAGAAGCTGTCTGAAGAATTCGTTCCCAAAGCCTAGACCACGTGCCCTCCAGGATGGGACCCCCAGAACCACACCGCATCACTGGGTCTGCTCTCCCGAGGAAACTCTGCCCGTCTCAGTTGCACAAACCATCCAGAATGGGAGACACCTGCAAGTCACATGAACCCACCCCTATTTCAAAGGCCGCTCTGGAATAAATGCGCAGTATGAGACACCGTCAGCACCTACCTCCAGGAAGACACGCACGTAAATGGGCCTGAGTCCGAAGATTCACCTGACATGCCCCTAGGACCTCATCCAAAACCTAGCTTAGGTTTTCAGGCCTCTATCCCTCCGGCCTGTTCTGAAATACCAACATATGGCCCAACGTGTGGTCCCTGAGCCATACAGAAGAACCACTCTGGTCCCGAGAAGGAAACTTTGCTCTTGGGAACGGGGACCCACCCACAGGCTAGGAGGTTCCTGCATGGCCCCAGAGCTACCGCCACATCCTAAGGTCTCCCTGGACACTAAGCAGCATTGTGACCCGTTGGACTGAGAACGTCCGTCAACTCAGATCCCTTGGAACTGCGAAGCAGAGCCACTGGATCAAAGCTGCCATGTTCCTAGGCTTCAGTGTAACGGAGGTGGAGTTTCCAGGCATCCATTCAGAGAGCTCTGCTATCGAATCTTTCCATATGGGGAACCTGGAGCCCTATAACTGGACTTCCCCAGTCACGCTGAAGAACACCTTGCTGTTTGTAGCAGCTCACAAGCTCCAGCTTCGGAAAGCCGCCAAGGCTTCTTGAGGCTGCACGAGCATTCGTCGTCCATCATGGATACAAATTCCAGCGTGAGCCGACATCTCACACTCGAACGTCCTCAGGTGCTTGAGATCTGGAAACAGACCCTGCACTTTGGAACTGTTATTGCCTCGGCACTGAACATAAGCATAGCTTTGTTTTCAGACTTCCATCCTCACCCACCTTGCCAGCAGGCTATCCATATTGGGAATTCTGGAAAAACAAAGCTGCCTTCTGGCTGCCCACCGGAAGGAAGAAATGCCCTACGGGTCTGCCCAGAATCCCCAGATGAGTGTCCAGCAGCATGGCCCTCAAGGGCACCCTGATATCATAGGCTGCCCTGTGAACTGATGCTCTGTCTGACATAGCCCGAGGCCCGGCCTCCTGTCAGCCAGCCACATAGCGCGACCCATATCCTGCAGGTGGGCTCTGTCTTGGACAGAGCCCGTCATCTCCTGCGAACCTGGGTATGCAGGTATCTGACCCCAGAAGGTAGCGCAAATCCCTGCCTATGGGGGAACCTGAATCACAGCAGAGTACTCCTCCTTCCTCATGGCAGGAATGTGGATGTTGAGATGGTTGTACTACTCTAGGGTGGGAGCCAGCTACATGTCCAATGAGACCACACCCACTCAGGAGGGGCAGCTGGGCACAAGCAGGCCTTGTGACCCTCAGCCTGAGACCCCTTTAAAGCACGCCCTGTTGGGGGCTGGACCAGGAAGCCAGAGAGCATCCCTCTCGTGCCTCTTGGCTCAAATCCGAACCCTTGGTGGGGTTGTCCAGGCCAGTAGATCCACAACCTCACTCTGGAATCCTTGTTTTAGCGGGACCCCTGTCATGGAAAACAGCACTCTTCCCTTCCCCCAGAAAGACAGCAAACTCTTGGAAGCCGGGGAAAAACCCCAGATAGGAAGAACCTCCCATAGACCCATGTAGCAACCCTATCATTCCGAGGCCGTCCTAGTTATAGAGTCCAGACAGAAAAGCCTCTGCTACTGCTCCCAGGCATCCGAATTTCAAATACTGAGGAGCTGCTTTCAGGGTCTGCAGATCGGGCCTGCCATAACTTCGCTCCTAAGTCTTCCCCGAGTTGCTGTCTGAAGACTTGATTCCCAAAGCCGAGACCACATGCCCTCCAGGATGGGACCTCCAGAACCAAACAGAATCACTGGGCCTGCTCTCCCGAGGGAACTCTGCACATCTCAGTTGCCCAAACTTTCCAGAATGGGAGAAAACTTCAAGGCACCTGAGCCCACACCAATTTCATAGGCTGCTCTGGAAAATATGAGCAGTCTGACTGAAACACCTCAGCACCTACCTGCAGGCAGAAACGCACGTCAATGGACCTGAGTCTGAAGATTGAACCTGACATGCCCCTAGAACGTCATCCAATACCTACCTAAGGTTTTCAGGCCTCTGTCCCTCAGGCCTGTTCTGGAAAACCAACTTATGGCCCAACGTGTGGCCCCCAGCCATACAATAGAATCCCTCTGATCTTGAGAAGGAAACCTTGCTCTTGAGAACGGGGAAAACCCTCAGCCTAGGAGATTCCTGCATGAACCCAGAGTCACAGCCACATTCTAAGTTCTCCCTGGACACCAAGCAGCATTGGGACCCGTCAGACTGAGAACCTCTGTCAACTCAGATCACTTGGACCTTCGAACCAGAGGCAGCGGATCAAAGCTGCCCTTTTCCTTGGCTGCTGTGGTAACGCGAGGTGGGGTTTCCAGGCATCCATTTGGAGAGCTCTGCTGTCGAATCTTTCCATGTGGGAGACCTCTAAGCTGACTTCCCCTGTCCGGCAGAAAGACACCTTGCTGTTTGGAGCAGCTCACAAGCTCTAGCTTGGATAAGCCTCCAAGGCTTCAAGAGGCCAGCCGAGCATTCGTTGGCCATCATGGATACAGATTCCAGTGTGAGCAGAAATCTCACCCTCGCCCATCCTCAGGTGCTGGAGATCTTGAGACAGCTGCTGCACATTGGAACTGTCATGCCCTCGGAACTGAACATAACCATAGCTTGTGTTTTCAGATTTCGATCCTCACAAGCTTGGCCAGCAGGCCCTCCACCTTGGGAATTCCGGAGTCACAAAGCTGCCTTCTACCTTGCCAACAGAAACAAGAAATGTCCTACAGGTCTGCCCAAAACCCCCAATGAGCGTCCAACCACACGGCCCTCAAGGACACCCTGATATCATAGGTCGCCCTGTGAACTAATGCTCTGTGTAACACAGCCCTAGACCCAATCTCCTGTCAGCCAGCCAGATCGCGGGAACCATATCCTGCAGGTGGGAACTGCCTTGGCCCGAGCCCGTTATTTCCATCCATGCTGGGTATGCAGGTATCTGACCCCAGAACGTACTGCAAAACCCTGCCCTTGTGTATACCTGAAGCACAACAGAGTACTCCTCCTTCCCCATGGCAGGAAAGTGGATGTTGATATGATTGTACTACTTTCAGAGTGGGAGCCACCTGCATGGCCCATGAGACCATGCCCAATCAGGAGGGGCAACTGGTCACAAACAGGAATTATGACTCTTAGCCTGAGACCCCTTTCAAGCACAGCCTGTCGGGGCTGGACCAGTATCACACAGAGAGAACCTATTGTGCCCCTAGACC
>NW_019154924.1:0-9208 GCF_002288905.1 Enhydra lutris kenyoni | reverse complement strand
GTGTGCTCTGGGGAGGGCGCGCCCAAGACCGACCTCATGGCCTTCAGCCCCAGCCTACCTCAGGGTCCCAGCTCTGCTGACACTGTGAGTCTCAAAAATATCTTTCACAATAATTTTCGTTTTACATCTTTATTATTTATTATTTCCTTCTCTCTTCTTTTTATTTTAAATTATGGTTTTATACTTATTATCTCATCACTTCAGATGTAAGTTTTGTATTGGTACTAATTCATTTACTAAAAACTACTGTTATTCTTAGAATTAATTTTAATTTGTGGCAGACAATCACTTTGCAGAATGAATTTATTTCAGGAACGTTCCACTTTTTAAAGTTTTAAAAGTTGGCGTGAATAGATTAATTTTCTTTGCATGATAGAAATTGTTTCCCAAAATAAATTTTAATAAATATTTTTTCAGTCTGTAGGAAGTGTAGGGAGGTACTTATATGATATATTTGGAGTTATTTACTTTCAAATCTCATATTACTACTGCACTGAAATGTTTTAACGTTTTTGTGTCACTTTCCCTTTTCTTTTCCATTGAATATCAATTATTTTAATGTTTTTATTGCACCAATTTAATTTCCTTTTTAAGTAATATTTGTACACGGAATGATTCCTTTAGGTTTCTCTAAATGGTTGGCTTTTGCATACTTATGATGAATTTGATATTTATGATTTTTTTTTACTGTAGGAGTTTTATTTATTTTTTCATATGAAATACACTTACATGGTTTACAAAGTTTTAAAATGTTTCCCTTCCACCTCCAGTATCAAGCCACTTAATGTACCTTCTTGGACATTTCTAAGGTGTGTGTTTTTTTTAGGTAATATCTACACCCAAGGTGGGGTTTGAACTCACAACTCTGAGACAAGAGTCACATTCTCTACTGCCTGCCAAGTGCCCCTCTTCCTTGACTATTTCAAATGCTGCAATTTCTTGGTTATCTTCCCACAGACCTTTTCTTTGTATACAAATAAATTCTCCTCTTCTATTTCAAAACATATGGTCATATAGCTTTTCCTCTGTTTTACTTAATATATCTTGATAATCATGATGTAGCAGTACTTGAGAATGTGCCATATCACTTTTTCCAGATTTTTGGTGCCCCACTTTGCAGATATATCATTTTTCCCCTTACCCTAACATCAACATTTAGTGGAACAATGATTACTTTTTCTCTAACTTGCCTTTTTTTTTTCAATTGACAAATTATTATATTGGTAAGAAGCAATTCTGAGTTCTCACAGTTGGGAAAATCTTAACATATTCAAATTAGACATTACTGGTATTTTTTTTTTACAATGTTATGTCAGTTATATTTCAATTTTAAAAATGCACACCAAATTTCAAAGACAGTACAAAACTAAAAATGAAAAATATTTCATCAGAACATTCAAAAGTAATATGTACATGTTGAAATGGTAGTATTTGGGATACACTCAGTTAAATAAAATATCATATTAAAATTTCACCTACTTGTTTTTACTTTTTAAAAATGTGGCAGCTGGGGTTCCTGGGTGGCTCAGTTGGTTGTGTGTCTGACTCTTGGTTTTGGCTTAGGTCATGATCTCAGGGTCTTGGGATGAGCCCTACCTCAGGCTGGGCACAGCGAGGAGCCTGCTCCAGATTCTCTCTCTCCGCCCCCACTACACTCCCTCTTGCATTTTCTCTAATTAAAAAAACGGGGCTGCTAAGGGACACCTGGCTGGCTCAGTATGTAGAGTGCATGACCCTTGATCTCAGAGTTGTGAGTTTGAACCCCACATCAGGTGTAGAGATTATTTTTAAAATGTGATTCCTTGAATTTTTAATTACACATTGGCTTGCAGCCTATTTCTTGCACAACTTAACATGGAGGTCTTTCACAAACTTGGTAAGAGTAGACTGTGTGAGATTCAGTAATCCCTCAAAAACTGTTTATACTCAGATAAGGTGGAATCATTATCTAATACTATTATGTCTAAAATTCAATAACAAAATTCACCAGTAAAATTCTCCTAGACTTTTTTTTTAATGGGTCTTGCTTTAGAACACAATGATGAGTTTATGTATTTATATATGTATGTATTGATATACGGTGTTATGTTAATTTCAGATGTACAATAGATTCAGCATTTCTATACATTATTCAGTGTTCATCACGACAAGTGTACTCTTAATCTCCTTCACCTATTTCCCATCACCATCCCGCTCCACTCTGGTAAATATCAGTTTGTTCTCTATAGTTAAGAGTCCGTTTTTGGTTTGTGTCTTTTTTTCTTCATTTGTTTTCTTTCTTAAATTCCACAATATGAGTGAAATCACATGGTATTTGTCTTTCTCTGACTTATTTCACTTAGCATTATACTCTCTAGATCCATCCATGTTGTTGCTAATGGCAAGATATTTTCTTTTTTCTGGGTGAGTGATATTTAATTCTATACACACACACACACACACACACACACACACACACACATCCCACATCTTCTTTATCCATTCCTCTTTTGATGGTCACTTGAGATGTTTTGTAATTTGGCTATTATAATTAGTTCTGCAGTAAACATAGGGGTGCATATATCCCTTCAGTATAGTGTTTATATTCTTTGGGTAAATACCCAGTAGTGGAATTACTGGATCATAATGGCAGCTTTATTTTTAATATTTGAGGAACCTCCATACAGTCTTCCATAGTGGCTGCGCCAGTTTGCATTCTCAACAGGAGTGCATGAGTATTCCTTTTCCTCCATATTCTAGATAACACCTGTTGTTTCTTGTGTTCATTTTATCCATTCTGACAGGTGTGAGGTGATATCTCATTGTTGTTTTGATTTGCATTACCCTGAGGAAGAGTGATGTTGAGCATCGTATTATGTGTCTGTTGGCCATCTGGATATCTTCTTTGAAGAAATGTCTATGCTCATGTCTTCTGCCCAGTTTTAATTGGGTTATTTGTTTTTTAGGTGCTGAGTTGTCTAAGTTCTTTATATTTTTGGATACTAACCCTTTATTGGATACGTCATTTGCCAATATCTTCTCCCATTCAGTTGGTCGTCCTTTAGTTTTGTTGACAGTTTCCTTTGCTATGCAGAAGGTTTTTATTTTGATGTAGTCCCAATAGTTTAATTTTACTTTTGTTTTCCTGGCCTCAGGAGGCATATCTAGAAAAATGTTGCATTGGCTGATGTAAGAGAAATTAATGCCTGTGCTCTTTATTGGGATTTATTGTTGCTTTTTGTTGTCAGATTAAAAAAAATAAGTACCACGATACAAAAGCCCCTCTTGAGTCTGTTGTTTACCAACACAATTCTTTATAACAAAGTTGTACATTTGACTTTACCATAGGCAAGAGAAGTCTCTATCTCAAATACACAGAATTGTTTTTCTACACTTCTTCAAAAAACAATGTGGGTCTAGCGGGTAATAAATGGTCCACATTTCATGTGATAAAAATTTAATTTCTTTTTTATTAGTTTGGCTATTTCTTGCATTCTCTACATGTTTTTAATTGTATAAATTATATAATGTATAAATTATATAATGTATAAATTATATAAATACACATGTATCATACTATTTAAGTATTTCTAGTACTGTATTACTTTGAGGAAGTCCTGTACATTGAGAAGGAGTTCTCACCACTAAATTTGTAGTTAACACTTGTCAGCTTTTGAAAAAATTAAGTTAATTTATTTTTAAAATATAAACTCTTTGATTTATATTATAACTAAAATATTTCTTTGCTGGAAGAGGAAGCTGTCCATAAATTGACCAAAGTTTTTCTCTACATACGCTTCTTCCTTGACTGGAATGAAGTATTTGGGTAAATAAGTGAACAAAAATATAAGCTGTTTCTTATGAGAGGACCAGTATTTTCCTTTTCCATGTTTATTTTACAGGAAAGATTTCAGTAAAATTGCATAATTTTCTACTGGGAGCCAATAAACAGGATTATTACAAGAGTCCCAATACTGGATTATATATCACTCTTCTAGAAATTGCTAGAAATTGTAATAGAGATTTGATAGTTAAGTTTAATTAGCTAATTTTATTTATTTTTTATTTTTTTAAAGATTTTATTTATTTATTTGACAGAGAGAGATCACAAGTAGGCAGAGCAGCAACCAGAGAGAGAGGGCGAAGCAGGCTCCCCACTGAGCAGAGAACCTGAACGGGGCTCGATCTCAGGACCCTGAGATCATGACCTGAGCTGAAGGCAGGGGCTTAACCCACTGAGCTACCCAAAAATAGGCGCCTGTATTTTTATGTTTTTAAAATATTTTAATTATTTATTTGGTAGAGAGAAGGGACACAAGTGGGGTGAGCGAGGGGCAGAGGGAGAGGGAGAAGCAGACTCCCTGCTGAGCAGGGAGCCCCACAAGGGTGCTCAATCTCAAGGATCATGACCTGAGCAGAAGTCAGATGATTAATTGACTGAGCCCACCGGCACCCCTAACTAGGTAATTTTAAAGTTGAAATTCAAAGGCACTCTTCACATAGAGCAAAATTTATGTAAAATCTTAACCACTATATAGAGTATCCAAAATCTATAAAGAACTCAAACTCAAGACCCAAAGAACAAATAATCCAATTAAGAAATGGGCAGAAGACATAAACAGACTTTCCTGCAAAGAAGACATCCAAATGGCCAACAGACACATGAAAAGGTGCTCACCGTCACTCGGCATCAGGGAAATAAAGATCAAAATCATAGTGAGATACCACTTCACACCAGTCAGAATGGCTAAAATTAACCAGTCAGGAAACGACATATGTTAGCGAAGATGGGGAGAAGTGGGAACCCTCCTGCATTGTTGGTGAGAATGCAAGCTGGTGCAGCCACTCTGGAAAACAGTATGGACATTCCTCAAAAAGGTGAAAATAGAGCTCCCCTATGACCCAGCAATTGCACTACTGGATATTTACCTTAAGGATACAAATATAGTGATCTGAAGGGTCACGTGCACCCGAATGTTTATAGCAGAAATGTCCACAATAGCCAAATGATGGGAAGAACCTAGATGTCCCTCAACAGATGAATGGATAAAGCAGATGTGATATATATACAATGGAATACTATGCAGCCATCAAAACACTGAAATTCTGCCATTTGCAATGATGTGGTTGGAACTAGAGGGTATTATGCCAAGTGAAATGAGTCAATCAGAGAGAGACAATTATCATATGATCTCCCTAATATGAGCAATTTGAGAGGCAGGGCAGAGGGTCGTGGGGAGTCGGGAGGGAAAAAAATGAAACAAGATGGGACCGGAAGGAAGACAAAGCATAAGAGACTCTTAATCTCAGGGAACAAACTGAGGGTTGCTGGGGGATGATGGGGAAGGGATAGGGTGGCTGGGTGATGGACTCTGGGGAAGGTATGTGCTATGGTGAGTGCTGTGAATTGTGTAAGTCTGGTGATTCACAGACCTGTACCCCTGAAGCAAATAATACATTATATGTTAATTTTTTAAAAAGGGGGGAGAAAAGAAAACTCTCAACAATAAGACTGCAAGCTAGGGGCACCTGGGTGGCTCAACTGGTTAAATGTCAGTCTCTTGATCTCAGCTCAGGTCTTGATCTCAGGGTCATGAGTTCAACCCTGCATTGGGCTTAAAACAAACCCCTGCAAGCTAATATACTTCTGTCAAGGCTTATCTTCCTGCAAGCAAAGGGAGATTTCATTTTGGGAGATATTATTGGTTAGCACATAAACTCTTTGTTTACCNCCCAAAATGACAGCAATAGAAAGTCAGTGATAGGGAGTAATACACTGATCTAGGTTAATTAGTTTAAGATGAAGCCTCTTATAGTGGTGGAGGAACTTTGTATTACAGTGGTCTGTGAGGATTTTACAGGTATATCAGAATTTTGGGGGGATAGATGTTGGTATGTGTCCATTTGAAAAATGTTTTTTTGTGCCTATCATTTTCTCATTTTGAGGAAGAGTTTGATTGTCTCCAATTGATGACGTTACAGATGAATTCATGGTAAAATTGACATTTGTGCTTCATTTTGATACCAGGATAACATTTTTACAGGTGAAGATGGAGGTAATTTTAGAAACATCTTGAACAAGGGTTGTGCTGAGGAAGAAGACAAGGAAGTGATCTATAATGTCTGCAAAATAGAATTCATATTGGAGAGTAGTTTAAAATAACATTGGAAATGTTGGCATCTGATTGCACCTCAGGTCATGTAGAGGTGACTCTAATGTCATGAAATTCCTGCCTTTAGTTCAATTCAATAATAGCTGTATTCCTGAAGATAAATATAGTGGTATGTGAAAAGACGGATGGACTGTTGATAGACTTTGAATAAGGCAGGTAAGGGAGGAGGACTAATAAAAAATTCATGTAGGTGACGTGCAGAATGTTCATGCCATTAAAATAAAATGAGGTTTTCAAAGGTTTGAATTTGTGGGTTAGTAATGATATCTACATAATCTTCAAATTGTAATCAAATTATTTTCTGAGAGTCATCAGCATGCATAGGTGAAAATGATAATTAGAACCATTAGAAAGGGGGGGTACCCTCGTGGCTCAGTCGGGTTATGTGTCTACCTTTGGCTCCAGTCATGATCCCAGGGTCCTGGGATCCAGCCCCAAGTCTGGCTCCCTGCTCAGTGGGGAGCCTGCTTCTCCCTCTCCCTTTGCCCCTCCCTGCTGCTTGCTCCTACGTGCTTTGTCTCTCTCTTTCTCTTTCTTTTGCTCTCTTACTCTCACTTGGCTGTCTCTTTCTCTCAAAATAAAAAAAAAACTTTTTTTTTTTAAAAAGAGAACCATAGAAAGTGGGGGGAGGAAGATGTGCGTTTGGGAATACCTTCAGTAAAGGTCTTATTTGAAATATTGAGAGTGGATGAGACATTTAATGGAAAGCCTATACAAAGTTAAGATTGAGAGATAAGGATAAACTCATTCAGGAGCAGCTGAAGAATCAGAGCATGAAAATATGATGGGTAGATATTCCACTAAAATTTGCAGTGATGAAGTATGTGAAGGAGAATGTTTTGAGAGGAAGGCCCAGTATAAAGTGTGGGAAAATTTGGAAATGCTGTAAAGAATATGCATTAAAAATTTCATCTTCCATTATTAAGTAAAAGAAAAAGCCTTAGGAGTGTTTGATATACATCAGACAAAGAAAAAATGGACTTAAACAATCTATAAGGTTTTAAAAGTGTGGATAAAATTTGTTAATTTAAAATTACATTCCATTCTTTTCTCAGAGCAAAATATAATAACATGTCCTAGAACAGAAATATATACACATGTTTCTTCTCTACACAAGAGTGTAGTATAGTTTGCACTTCTAATTCCCAGACCTACTTCAGATCACAAGTTTTCTGAACTGGTTGATAACAGTAATCAAATTATTAGGAGAGAAGTTGTTTTGCTAAGAATTTTCTAATTCCTCACCCTACTCTAAATTAATAGAAGAAGTCAGACAAGGTGAAACTGGCTCTGCAAGTTATGAACATAAGGAGATTTACTATTAAATTAAGGCAAAATAAGAATTTGGGCGGGGGGGGGTGTTGGTACCTGGGTGGCTCAGTCCTAAAGCATCTGCCTTAGGTGGACCCCAGGGTCCTGGAATCGAGCCCCGAGTTGGGCTCCCTGCTTAGCAAGCTTGTTTCTCCCTCCCCAATCTCCCTGAGTGTTCTCTCTTTCTGTGTGCCAAATAAACAAATAAAAATCTTTAAAAAAAATTTTTTTTTAACTTAAAGAACTACAGCTTATCGCGGTTATGTGAATTCATTTCTTACCCTTTGTAGCCGCATGATGTCGCTGTCTACCATGAAGTCAATCTAGTTATTACAGTATGCAAAATCCATTCCTCCTATTACCGATTAGTTCCATGAGTGCTCAGTGATGGCAGGTGCAGAAGAATTGGATTAACAGACTCGGGATCGCACAAATTTTATCCTAGTTGCGAGACAAGATCTTCTGATGAAAATAAAACAAGTATTTGACATGATTATTACTCTGGAAAGCCGACTGGGATCTCAGTATCTGCTGCTCTCGCTTCTGCTCCTTGCAGCGTGGGAGGAGGGCAGCGGCCAGGTTCATTACTCGGTCCTGGAGGAGGCCAAACACGGTACCTTCGTGGGCCGCATCGCCCAGGATTTGGGGCTGGAGCTGGCAGAGCTGGTGCCACGCCTGTTCCGGGTGGTGTCCGAAGGCCACGGGGACCTTCTGGAGGTAAATCTACAGAATGGCCTTTTGTTTGTGAATTCTCGGATCGACCGGGAGGAGCTGTGCGGGCGGAGCGCGGAGTGTAGCATCCACCTGGAGGTGATCGTGGACAGGCCGCTGCAGGTTTTCCATGTGGAGGTGGAGGTGAAGGACATTAACGACAACGCGCCAGTGTTTCGTTTAAAGGAACAAAGAGTGCTGATTTACGAATCAAGACTGCCAGATTCTCTGTTTCCACTAGAGGGCGCGTCAGATGAGGATGTTGGCTCGAATTCCCACTTAACCTATAAACTCAGCTCCAGCGAATACTTCGCCTTAGATGTGAAAACCAACAGTGATGACAGTACACAAATTGGGCTCGTGTTAAGGAAATCCTTGGACAGAGAGGAAGCTCCCGAACATAACTTACTGCTGACAGCCACTGACGAAGGCAAACCTGAGCTCACTGGCTCTGTTCAGCTGCTGGTCACTGTGCTGGACGTGAATGACAATGCTCCCACTTTCGAACAGACTGAATATGAAGTAAGGATCTTCGAAAACTCTGGCAACGGAACAACAGTCATCAGACTGAATGCTTCTGATCGGGATGAAGGAGTGAATGGGGAAATTTCATACTCTTTCAATAGTCTTGTTCCAACCACGGTTAGAGACCAGTTTAGGATAGATCCAAATACTGGAGAAATAGTAACTAAAGGGAATTTAGATTTTGAAAAATTAAATTTATACAAAATTCGTGTTGACGCGACGGACAAAGGCCACCCACCCATGGCTGGACATTGCACTGTTTTTTTGAAGGTTTTGGATAAAAATGATAACGTCCCTCAGATTGCATTGACTTCCTTATCCTTGCCTATCCGAGAGGACGCTCAATCAGGTACTGTTATTGCCCTAATTAGCGTGTCAGATCTCGACATCGGTGCCAACGGGCAAGTGACCTGCTCACTAACACCCCATGTCCCCTTCAAGCTGGTGTCCACCTTCAAGAACTACTATTCGCTGGTGCTGGACAGCGCCTTGGATCGCGAGAGCGTGTC
>NW_019154923.1:0-9215 GCF_002288905.1 Enhydra lutris kenyoni | reverse complement strand
CTACTGTGTTTCGCCTTAAATGAAGTAGATCAAACACTCCCCTCTCTGCAAAATGGCATTAAAAGTAAAAGATTAGATGAAAACTGCTCAATATCATTAAACATAAAAAAATGCAAATCGAAATGAATATCTGCCAAAATTTCACACCCACAAGGATGGCTAAAATCAAAAAGAATACAAATGTTGGTGGGAATGTGGAGAAATTAGAACCCCCACGCAATGTTGGTGAGAATGAAAAATAGTACAGCTATTTTAGAAAACAGTGTGGCAGTTGCTCAAAATGTTAGACATAGGGTGAACATAGGACCCAGCAGTTCCACATCTTGGTATATACTCATGAGAAATGAAAACATATTTCTACACAAAAACTTGCAAACAAATGTTCATAGCTATCTTATTAAAAGGTGAAAAGATGGAAACAATTCAAACATCTGTCAACTGAGAAATGGGTAAATAAAATATAACATATCCCTATGATATAATGTTTTTTGGAATAAAAAAGACCAATCCATGCCACAACAGGGATGAACCTTGAAAACACATTAAATGAAAGAAGCCAGTCACTAATGGCTACATATGACTCCATTCACATGAAATGTCCAGAATAGGAAAATCTAGAAGCAGAAAGTGGTACATCTTAGAGGTTGAGGGAGAAGGGGCAAGGAGAATAATAGCAACAGGTTGCAGATTTGTTTCTCTTAAGTCACGACAACGTTTTAAAGTTAACTGTGGTGATGCATATACTGAAAATCAAGGAATTATACATGTTAAATGAGTGAATTTTATGGTATGTGAGCTGTACTTCAATAAAGCTGTTAAAACAAAGGACTTAAAAATAAATGCTTAAAGATGACAAGAAGGGGAGCATAAAGCCCAAAGGCTGTCAACACATTTTTGGAAGATGGAAATCTGGTGGAGGACTGGTAACTGACTAGCAAAGCGAACAAAGTACTTGCAAATCAATTCACACTGCAAAACCCAGGAGAGGAGCAACCTGGTGGCACTAGAGAAAAAGGAAATTAGGTGTTCCATGTTAGTAAGCAATGTTGATCTTGAATTTTTGTTCTTTGTTGTTTGTTTTATATTGCATATAATTTCTAAAATCTTTTTTTTTTGAGTGGGGGTGCTCTTTGCCAATTTTGTAAAAACCTGTTGAAATGTTAGCATGTTTCAAATGTGCAGAGAAGATCCCACGTTTCTTGCGTTGGACAGAACTTGAGACAACTGTTTTAAAGTTGGCATTGCACACATCTGGGGTTGGGGTATGGTGGAGGCAGTAGCTTCTGGAATCAAAGCCAGAAATCTCAAAGGTTGGGTTAAATTCATTTTTAAAATGTATTTGAAAATAAAGTTGTGGAAAAGTTGCATAGATGGTAAAGCCATAGATAGTAAAGTCATATACCCTTTATCCAGATGTACCTATTAAGATTTTGACCTGTTTATAATCTCTCTCCCTTTTCTCCTTCCCCTTTACACATAGGAAAACACATATATGCATATGAAAATTATGCATACATTCTTGAATATTTGAGAATACATGTCATGCATCACACACTTTCTCCCTGAATATTTCATAGTGTATTTCTTATGAAAAAGAATATTCTCTGACAGCACAGTTATCTCCTTTGGTAAATTTCACATTGATGTAAAACTTCTAACTGTTCTCCCACTCAAATTCCATTTTTATCAATTTATCAAGTAATGTCCTTGAATGTGTGTGTGTGCGTGTGTGTGTGTGTGTGTGTGTGTGTAAACCTCCTTACAGGATTTAGTCTAGAATCACATACTACATCCAGTTGCTGTGTATCTTTAGTTTCCTTTAATCAGGATCAGTTTCTCAGCCTCTTTTAGAAAAAGGCCAGGTTTGAAAAATCAATTCGATGTGCCATATTTATAACCCCTTCTCACCTGGAAATTTTTTGGGTGGAGCTTATCTTGCTCAGACTTTAAAGGATGTTTTTATAGTTGTGAGTCCTAGAGGCCTATTTAAAAACAATTCCAGAAATTCAAAGATATGTAGAGGGATTTTTCTTAATGGACATACGTCCTGAGGTCAAGGGAGGGTATGTGAAGTGGGGTGGGCTAGAAGTGTACTTTCCTTTGGGAGGGACAATGGTGAAACTGTGGACACAGGTTAAGAGAGGAAAAGAAGGCTGTCATTACTGGTAAACCCTCATCATATGGGAGGGAAAGGATTGCTGTCTAGGGCCAAGACTGATTCATCAGCGAGGATATGTAGGCAAGTCAAGTAAGGAAATGATACAGGGCTTAATTTCAACAGTTTATTATCTAAATAATGAAGCCATAAGGGTCCTGACTATTAAATGACTAGGTAGCATGGGGAGAAGAAATAAATACATATAACCATCAACAAAAATAGCATTATCATTTCACATTGGTAGAGATGACAATAAGGTATTTTGGTGAAAAGGTAGAAGCTATGTGGGAAAAACAGTTTTCATGGAAGAAATAAACATAAGTGTCATTCAAAAAAACCAAAAAGTATTGCTAGGTATAGTAACAGTTGTGCTCATTAGTCATTAAGCTAGAGGAGCCCACTTCCTAAATCAAGGTGAGTTTGGTCTGCTGTGATGCAGCACACTTGCTCTGTAAAATAAAGGAATCTTTAAAAATGTTGGGGGGCGAAGGGGGACTTGACAGAGAGGGAAGAGGGAGCAGCAGGGAGAGACACTATACGTGTGGAAGAGAGCCTGTAGGCCATGAATCGCCTAAGAGGGATTTGGAGAAATGAAAGAATTACTAAAAGTTTTTAAGTTGTTTGCCTCAGTTCCATGGGTTTGTTGTGCCTTTGTCTCCCTCTTTGTCATGCTTTCTGTTCCTTGATACAGGCTATTCTGCTTTCTCGTGCTTTTTAGTGAACTTTTGAATACTTTTTGGTATTCAATACTTTTGGATACTTTTGAGGAGCTATGGGGGTGGGGCTGCTGCTGAGTCTATTTCTGGCTTCATACAGGGAAAAATTCATGAGGGAGAGCTGCAGCTGAAGGCAGAGTACATCTTGAGGGTGTAAATCCCAGGGTAGAGCAAACCTTCAGAGATGAATTTAGGTCCAAAGTGAGATCACCAAATAGTGAGAAGGGTCTCAGGTAATATCAGGGACAGGGGACTGAGAACATTTCACTAAAGTAAATATATGATATGTGACTAGGTGGAGCAGGAAGGTAGGCTGGAGGCATCTAACAGGCCAGGAAGGATGGTCATATCTGCTGGGCTGGATAGTGTGGGAAGTGTTGCATGTGAGTTTCTCTCTCCTATGCTGTCCCCTCCCCAGCACTGAGGAACCTTTGGTGTCTGTACTAAAGCCCTGTGATGTGGGCCTGGAACTCTAGTCTAGCACATGGATTCTCCATGCCCAGCTGCCTGAGGCAGGAGTGCACTTGCAATGATGTGAATCATCTTTGTCTGAGAAGCCTTACTGCACCATGGCTGAACTCCAATTACACTTGCTCAGTCTTCCCATCCTTGTCTTCCTGGGTCGGGTGAGGCTCCTTCCTCTGGTGCTGTGCTACTGAAAGAGGAAGTTGTGTTTACCAGTATTTTGGAAACAGAGATGTCAATCAGGTAAATAAAGTCCCTCAGAGATACTAAATCCTTCTTTCCAAATAGATGAATTCAAAACAACTTCCAAATGATGCTTTTGCTGAATCTTACAAATTTTAAGTAGTTTATTTTTTTATTCTATTTTATTTTATTTTATGAGTCTATGCTCAGTGTAGAGCCCAAGACAGGGCTTGAACTCATGACCCTGAGATCAAGACCTGAGCTGAGACTAAGAGCCAGATGCTTAACCGATTGAGCCACCTAAGCACCCCTTCAGTTGTATTTTAATTTTCCTTTGGTTTAAAATATTTCTTTTCTTTTGAGTCTCCTTTCTTGGCCTGTGTATTAGTAGTGTGTCATTTAATCTAATTGAAACACATTGGGATTTCCAGTTATCTTTCTGTAGTTGATTTCTAGTTTAAGTCTACTATGGTCTGAAAACATGCTTTGTGTGATTTCTATTTTATATCTGTTAAGGTGTGTTTTATGGCCCTGAATATGGTCCACCTAAGGGAACGTTCCATGTAAGCTTGAGAAGTATGTGTATTCTGTGGTTGGATGAGGTATTCTATAAATGTCAAAAAAAGCAAGTTGATTGATGATGTTATTTGGGTCAACTATATCTTTACTGGTTTTCTGCCTGCTGAATCTGCCCATTTCTGGTAAGGACTGTTGAAATCTCCAACAATAACAGTGGATTCATCAATTTTTTCTTGCAATTATACCAGTTTTTGCCTCACCTATTTTGACACTATGTTGTTACATGTGTACCTGTTAAGGAGTGTTCTGTCTTCTTGGAGAATGGTCCTCTTTGTTGTTACGTAATGCTCCGCTTTACCCCTGATAATTTTCCTTGTTGTGAAGTCTCATTGTCCAAAATAATAGAATTACTCCTATTTTCTTTTTGTTAATGTTAGCATTGTACATTTTTCTCTGTCTCTTTGTTTTTAATCTATCTGTGTCATTATATTTAAAGTGAGTATTTTATAGACAACATATAATTAGGTCTTGTTTTTTTCCCAATGTGCTCCAACAGTTTCCTCTTTTAATTGGTGAATTTAGACTACTTCCATTTAGTGATTTTTATTTCTTTTTTTAAGATTTTATTTATTTATTTGACAGAGAGAGGGAGCACAAATTGGCAGAGCAGCAGGTAGATGAACAGGGAGAAGCAAGCTCTTTGCTGAGCCGGGAGCCCCATACAGGGCTCAATCCCAGGACCTTTAAATCATGACATGTGCAGAAGGCAGCCGCTTAACCTACTGAAACACCCAGGTGCTCCAAGTGATTTTTAAATATAGTAGGATTAATATCTCTACCTTGTCCGTACTGTTTGCTATTCATTATACCTCTCCTTCCCCTCTTTTCTGCCTTTTCTGATTTTGAAAAAGCATTATATGTAATTCTATTTTCTTACTTTTGTTAGTCGATCAATTATTCTGTTTAAAAATATTTTAGTGATTGTCCTAGAGTTTGTAATATATATTTACAACTACTCTAAGTCCACTTTCATATAATGTTACATCACTTAATAGATAGTGCAGGAGTGTCCAATTCCTTCTGTCCCTTGTACCACTGATGCCATTCATTTTACTTATCCATATGCTATAATCACCCAACACACTATCATTATTATTATTAGGTCAATTGAGAATAAGATGAATGAAAGTTTTATTTATCCTCATTCATTCCTTCTCTTCCTTTCCTTTATGTAGATCTGAGTTATTTTCTTTCTTGACAAAGAACTTCTTTTAACATTTATGCAAGGCAGGTCTGTTGCTGATGAACTCCCTGTTTTTATATGTCTAAGTTTTTATTTCTTTTTTACTTTTGCAGGATAATATCACTAGATATAAAATTTTGGATTGGTGGTTTTTTCTTCCAACACTTAACATTTCACTCCAATCTCTTACTTTCATGGTTTATGATAATAGGTCATAATTCTTATGTTTTTTCCCTCTAGAGGTTGGGTTTTTATTTACCTCAGGATTATTTCAAAATTTTATATTTTGTTTTCATACAGTTTGAATATGATATGTCCAGGTATAGACTTTTTTAATATTTCCCTGCTTGGTGTACTCTGAACTTCTACAATGTATCGCTAACCTGTTTTTAATCTTGGAAACTCCTTGGCCATTATTACTTCAAACATTTTTTCTGTTCTTTCTTCTTCTACATATCTATTATATAGTTTGAAACACAAGTTCTTGGATATTCTAGATTTTAGCATTAAGAAATTCTTTTCCTCTTTGTATTTCAGTTTGGAAAGTTTCTACTAACATTTATGCAGACTCACATATTCTTTCCTTGACTTTATGCAACCTACAGAGGAGTTAATCAAAGGCATTCTTCATTTGTCATACTGCTTTTGTTTTCTAACATTTTCTTTTGATTCTTTCATAGAATTTTCCTCTCCTGGCTTCCATGCATCATCTGCTTTTTTATACTGTCTACCTTTTCAAGTAGAGCCCTTAACAGAATAATCATGGTTATTTTAGCTTCTACGTATGAAAATTCTGAAATATGTCATATCTGAATGTACATCTGATGCTTGGTTTGTCTTATCAGTTTGCTTTTCCCTGCCTTTTAGCATGCCTTGTAATTTTTCTTTGAAAGCCAAGCATGATGTATTGGGTAATGGGAACTGAAATAAAGAGACCTTTAATGTGAAGTCTTATGCTAATCTGGTTAGGTGTTGGCATGTCTTTAATATTTAGTGTAGCTATACATATTAGAGGTTGCAGTTTCCTCTAGTGTCCTTGTTTTTGTCTCCCCTAGGGTCTTTAGGTTTCCCTAAATCTCCCTAAATAAAACCTATACCTTGCAGCTCTTTTTAGCTATGATCCTGTTCCTACACCAGAGCTGTCAATACTGTAGTAAGGTGTCAGGGGAGGGGAGATGATTAATCATTCATCTTTTAATGGCCTTATGTTCCTGGATTGTGATGTTCACTAGTATTTCAGAGATTATTGTTTTGTTTTCTTACACTCTATAGATGAGAGAGGAGAGCTAGAGGGGACTTCTGTAGTTGGGTAATTTACCTTCTCCCATGGAGCATAGAGCTCTGGTAGGGTTTTCCCCACTGAGTAGACTTCTGTTATGGAAAACTCTCTGGGAATATTTCACAATGTTTTCAAAATGGGTTACCTTTCTCCTTTCTCTCAGACACTACACTCCCCTGCCAGAAACAAGAGCATTCTTTTTTTTTTTTTTTTTTTTTTTGGTAGCTCTTTACTATGAGAATCAGATTGTGTTCCTGGTAATATAAGCCATACATAAATGGGAGGCTCCCATTAGATTGTGACCCCAGGAGTTTCTAACTTTCATGCTAGCCCATATTCATCCTCCAGCAATTTCTCAAAGTGTCTGTTTAAGTGTTCCTACCAGGAGAGCAGTGTTGAGCCTCCAGTGCCTTCTGTTTCAGGTAAGCGAATCTTAGGCATGATTTTCTGCACTGACACTCTTGGAAGATTTGAGGTAGTGTTTGCCACTATGGTTCCAAGAAATGTCATTGATTCTTAGTCCATTCAGCATTTTGCTTCTTTCACAGACTGAAGTGATGACTCCCAGGCTTTTAGATCTGGAGCCAGAAGTTGCCCTTCAGAGAATGACTCTTTATTTTCCTGTCCCTCTTCCCATACTTCTCAATGAGTTTGGTAGGGTCAGAGAAACACCTAAAATGGGAAGTCTAAGGAAAGAATAGACATTAACTCCTCTAGGAAGAGATCTAACAGGGCGAAGGATTAAGGAAGAGCTAAGGTTTCTACTTGAAACTCTCAGTCTATTCGGCTATGGTGGTGGGTCTTGGGTAAAATCCCACACACAGGGATTCTGCAGTTCTGGATTGGGTTATTTGGAGAGTATGAAGACTGTGTAAGAAAACAAGTTTTCCCAGGTCTTGATTATGAGTCACATTCCCATGTCAAGCATCACTCAATCAAGCCTGCCTTCACGTTGGGCTGATCAGGAGAATACAGTGCTGAGCCTCTGAGAAGAGACTGGGGTCTGAGCTATATACTAGGATATGGGTCTACCTAAGGGAGCACAGATGTGACTCTCAGGATTTAGTTTGAGAACTTCTGACTGAGAATATCAAGTGTGCATCTCCCAGACAACATCCTCCTTTGGTTTTCAAAGTAAATATTGAAAATATTTTATCACCTTAAAAGTTGAGAAAAGCAAGGAACACAAAGTTCTATAAAGTCCTGGTATTCTTGGATAAAGAATGTTTCCATTTCTGAGAAGAGTGAGAGATGAGTACCCACCACTCATTCTTTTTGTTTTGTTCTAGCATCAGGGAAGAGCCAAGAGAAGGAAAGGTAGGACTCTGAAAGTTAAGGTTCTGCCTATTCCACCTGAGCTCTCCTAGGCTGACCCTTCCTGTCCTTTCCATGAGGGTTCAGGTCCATAATCTCTGAGGATGCCAGCTGCCAGATACATTCCCTCTCAGAAAACAGAGGCCTCAGAGGAGAGGCTCATGGAAACGCAGTCAGAGTGCAAAACCCTCCTCAGATTCCCTGCTCTGACCATGTCTGAGCATGAAGCAGTGATGGATCTGGTCAATGGGTGCTGTGTAATAGGTGGCCATGTGAGACATTAAGAGTCAGAACTTCTGAAGTTCTGAGACTTTCTGAAAGACCTGTGACATCATGGTTACTCAACCTCTTTCTTGAGGTAACCATTGACCTATGTTCCACATAAGGTGGTTTTCAGTATCACATGGGATAGATAATACATACAAAAGCCCCTTGTGAATGATCAAATAATGTAAGTCTTATTATTATCATTTACCATGCGACCTTGTATCCTAATTCTTGGAGCTCTCCAAGTCCAATCTACCAAGGATATATTTAAAGGACACTCTATTCAGCCTCTTATAAGATCTCTTGCTTCTATCTTCACCATTCTCCTGATTTCCCAGAGTGGAGAACTTGTCAGAAGGAGGGGAGGCAAGAAAGGTGCTTTCTCTACTGTAAAGGTGAGTAAACATTATCTTCTTTCCTGTACCCCTCTTTAAGCAGAGTCTATGTATTTCTAGGGCCTCAAGGAAGCCTGGAATTGAGATGGGATGGAAAATTCTCAGAGTTAGAATTTGAAAGTCTTGGGGATGTTGGTGGGTGGGGGGCTACCTTTGCCAGACCAGCAAGGGTCACATATGTTTGTTCTGGTCCTGGTTTCAGTTTTGTACCTCCTGTCTCCCACAGCCCCCTAGGCTGGTGTCATGATACCATCCACTTTCATCAACTGTTATGTCCAGACCCCTTCTGTGTGGTGTGTAACAGCACAACTGCTGAGGTGAATTGGCTGCTGTTCCCAGAGGCCCTGGAAGATGCTACTCCTTCTCTGATCCCCTTGGTTTTACAGCTCCTGTGACTCACTCATCATTCACTTCATCTCCTGACTTCTCTACAGTTGCTCCGGGAGGCCTAATACCAGCCTCTCTGTCTGAACCTTTCCCCCAAACCCCCTCCATCTTCTCACCTAACCCAATGACCCCTTTAGCTGACTTTTTCTTACTCTCTCCCCTGGGCACTCCCTGTCACTAGAGCCAAAAGCCTAGGATTCTTTATTCCCAGGGAACCACTCCATACCTCTACCCCTTCTTTAACTTCTTTCCTACCATATGATGCTCAGACAACCAGAGGCCACTTTAC
>NW_019154922.1:8018-9237 GCF_002288905.1 Enhydra lutris kenyoni | reverse complement strand
TCAGTTCCTCTGCCAGCTTCCCTTCTACTCCAGTTTTTGGGAGCTGGACCTCTAGCTGGGACACTCTCTGGATCAGACTCTCCAGATCCTTTTTAGCCTGAAGCCTTGGGGAGTAGAAAGCCCCAGTGCCATCAGACAGCCACCCATCATCCTCATCAGTGACACTGTGAGGTGAAGATCCCTCAAGGGTGTCAACGGCCTTCAGCTTTCGTGGTCTTTCCAGACTAGATGAATAATCACTTGTAACTGAGAGAGACCGGACCTGGCTCTTGAGGTTCTGGATGATCTTGTTGGCATTCTGCAGCTGGGCCTTCAGTTCTCTGATGTCCCCTTCTGCAGGAGAGAGATGTCTTCCAACTTTCCGTATGCACGGAATTCCTCCTGCTTCCCTCGAGAGCTCTCCAAGGGCTTTTTCCCTGGGGGGCTAGCCGCTGAGAAGCCCAGGCGCCCCTCCACCAGGGCTGTTTCCCTGAGCCTGTTGTGTTCCTCACACTCTGAGAAAAGACAAAGACATCTTCCTGAATAAAGCTACACATACTGCTGAGGCTTGGAGGCAGCTCTGGTGCCGGGGATAGGAATTGCTAGAGTGAAAGTTAAGGCAGTACTTTATTCAGCCCCATGCTTTACCAGCATTCAGACATGGTACTTCCACCCATTCAACAGCCCTGCAGGTCAGGAACCAGGCACAGTCACCTTCCACTGCCCCGTGTGTTTTTTCTATTCTCAATTTCACTTTGGTGGGTGTACCTACAGTCAAAGTCCTTCTAGGATGGAAAAACAGATTTTTTAGCTAGGGTTTACATGTCTCCACAAGCTCATCTAGTCTCTTCATTAAAAAGTAAGCCTTAGAAGATCACCAGTTGGACAGAACTTTCCTTCTTTTAATCAACAGCAATATTTTGGAAACTAATTAGAGACATTCCCACTCACACTCAGCCTCGTGTTGGACAAGAGATCTCTGCCAAACTTCCTGTCCCTCACTGGTCCTTGGTCCCCTTCCATATACCATACCCCTGGGCCCTACTCCTCATTAGGTGTGGGTCTGGCCAGTAGCTCCCGGATGGGAAGGCCGACTCCAGGGAGGTCAGGTGAGCCCTGCCCTTGTGTTCCTACCGGGACTGGTGCTCTCCTCCTGCTCAGATTCATTCTCACTTCGGCCACAGGTCTCATAACCCAGATCCTGGAGGTCCACCTGCACCTGCTTGCTGTCCTGCTTCAC
>NW_019154922.1:0-7323 GCF_002288905.1 Enhydra lutris kenyoni | reverse complement strand
TACAAAGTCAATGTGCAGAAATCAGTTGCTTTCTTATATGCTAACAATGAAAATACAGAAAGGGAAATTAGAGAATTGATTCCATCTACGATAGCACCAAGAACCATAAGATATCTGGGAATAAACCTAACCAAAGAGGTAAAGGAGTGTACTCAAGGAACCACAGAACGCTCATGAAAGAAATCGAAGAAGACACAAAAAGATGGAAGACTATTCCATGCTCATGGATCAGAAAAATAAACATTGCAAAAATGTCTATACTGCCAAGAGCAATCTATACTTTCAATGCCATTCCAATTAAAATTCCACTAGCATTTTTCAAAGAGCTGGAGCAAACAATCCTAAAATTTGTATGGAATCAGAAGAGACCGCGAATCGCTAAGGAAATGTTGAAAAAGAAAAACAAAACCGGGGCATCACATTGCCTGATTTCAAGCTTTACTACAAAGCTGTGATCACCAGGACAGCATGGTCCTGGCATAAAAACAGACACATATACCAGTGGAACAGAGTAGAGAGCCCAGATATGGACCCTCAACTCTATGGGCAAATAATCTTCGACAAAGCAGGAAAAAATATACAGCGGAAAATGGACAGTCTCTTCAATAAATGGTGCTGGAAAAACTGGACAGCTATATGTAGAAGAATGAAACTCGATCATTCTCATACACCATACACAAAGGTAAACTCAAGATGGATAAAAGACCTCAATGTGAGGCAGGAATCCATCATAATCATAGAGGAGAACCAGGCAGTACCCTCTTCTATATCAGCCACAGAAAATTCTTTCAATATATGTCTCCAAAGCAAAGGAAATAAAAGCGAAAATGAATTTTTGGGACTTCATCAACATCAAAAGCTTCTGCACTGCAAAGAAAACAGTCAACAAAACAAAGAGGCAACCCACGGAATAGGAGAAGATACTCACAAATGACAGTACAGACAAAAGGCTGATATCCGGGATCTATAAAGAACTTCTCAAACTCAATACACACAAAACAGACAATCATATCAAAAAAAATGGGCAGAAGACATGAACAGACAGTTCTCCAACAAAGACATACAAATGGCTAAGAGACACATGAAAAAAATGTTCATCATCACTAGCCATCAGGGAGATTGAATGAATACTGTTACACTGAAAACAAATTTAAAAAATTAATTAAAAGTAAACAAAATTCCAAAGCTGAACTAGACACATCTCATGTGCTCCATAAGCATTTCAATCACCATAGGAAGTTCTAGGAGAAAGCATGGATTCTAAACCAACGGTGATGGTATATTTTTGAAGAATGTGATTTGGTACCAAGAGGAGGAGAGAAACTATCAGTATATGTTGAGAGATGTAAAGCACTTTGCTGACTATAGCAGAAATCAGCAAACCTAGATGTTAGCCCATTTCTTTCCTATATGCTCACTGCAAATTTGCTTTGTTTTTTATTCTTCTCTGCCAGGTGCGAAAACTGAAGTTAAATAACCATTTCCACAATTCTAGGACCCTGGTTGGGATTAAATTTGTTTTGAGGCTGGGGAAGAAAAGGGAAGTCTATAAGAAGCACGTAGACAGATGTCTTAGTGATGGTGAACCTAAGACTTACTAAGCATGACTCTGTATTTCTCCAGCTGGTTGGCCTAGGCAAAGACCATGGCTTCTGATATGAGCAGCTTCTCCTGGAGGTCCTGGTAGCACTGTCTGCACTGGGCCAGCTGGGAGCGCAGGTGCTTGGTGGATCCAAGAAGGCTAAATTCTGATGGAATCCCAGGGTCTCGGCCCTGGGGCCGGTTATCCACCTGTGAAAAGAGCCAGCATAGGGACCAGGCAGTAACAGTCCTGGGCAGTCCCAGCCCTGTCCCTTTCTGACCCCCTGTGGACTATATTCATGGGTTTGTGGACTATATTCATGTTCCAGCATTCCTCAAGCCTTTTGGTAGTGGCTTGCTTTCCAGCTCCAAGCTCCTGCAGAGCTAGGATAATGTTTTATTCATCTCTGTATTTTCAGCACACAGTACAGTGCCACTAGAGTCCACTGAGGGGCTCTTAGTAAAGATTGGTTCAGCGGTTAAAGAGAGGAGAGGTAGAAACCTCTCCTCATCTATCCTCATGCTCCTGTCGCAGACTTGTCCTCCACTCCCCCACCTCGAATCCTCTCTAGTCTCCATTTACTCAATAGTCAGCAAAGCCCCTCCCCTTAGGAGGATCCCAACAACCTAATCCTGTGGCCCATGAACAGACACCTAGGATGGGCTGTGATGAAAATGACAGTGATACAGAGATGTCATTACACACCACTTGTTGGGGCTTCCTTAAGTCCCAAGCATCCCTATATGGCATCCTATTGAAATGACCTGTTTTATTCCATCTTCCCCAGAAAGTCCAGGTCTTTCTGCCTGATGCCCAATGCCTAGTGTGCCATCTGGAAAATGAAACACTATTTATGAAAAATTAATTACCCAAGTAATGTTTGTGAGACAATGTTATAAAAGCTTTTCCAAAGGCTGAATGTGTGAGGAATATTATTACTGCTGCTTGTGGGGCAAAGAAGCCCTTCGCTCAGTCCTTCTGATCCATAGAGCAGAACTGTTTTAGGTAAAAACTGTTACCTCCAGGCCTTCTCCATAGGTCTCTATTTCCATCTAAACCCACACTTACTTGGCGGCCATCCACAGCGAGGCAGCCCCAAGGTCAAGACTCTGGGATCTGGGGCAGGGCCTTATGGTAATGTGCTCCTCCTCCTGGCACTGGGGCTTCTCAGGAGAACAGACCAGCTCGGTGTTCATTCTGTTGATCTCCTGGGCCAGGCGTGCAAGGAACTCTGGGCTACAATTACTATTCCCGTCCTTGCTGCTCAGCAGGAGCTCTTCTTTGAGGAGGCTGATGATGTTGTGGGCATTCTTCAGTTTTCCCTGGAGCTTTCTGAATTCAGCCTGAAGGCTATTCTCATTCAGACCCCTCTGGCTACCAGTTTCCATTGCCACCTCGCCCTTCTCCTTGTCTTCCTCAATCTCCCATCCGTCAGACATTCCTTCTCCCATCTGCTCTTTCAGCTCTGCATTCTCAAGGCAAAGGCTCAGCATGGTGTTCCTGCAGGAAACACACACAAACCATGAGGGGGTGGCTCCTCTCTCAGCCTCAGTTCCTGTAGCCCCCATCTCAGCCCAGCAGAGACTCAGAGACACCCCAAAGCAGGAAACCACCTCAGAGACAGACAAGGGCTCCCTTATTGGATAGACTCAGGAGGAGAGACTCCCGCATTACCACAGCTACTTGGTGGCAACACAGTCCCTAAAAATCTTGGACTCAACACACATGGTCTAGTTGTGTTTACTCTGGTCATCAAGCCTCATGTTCATTTTTTTTAAGATTTTATTTATTTGAGATAGAGAATGAGAGCGTAAGTAGTAAGTAGTGGCAGAGGCAGAAGGAGAGGAAGAGGGAGAAACAGGCTCCCCGCTGAGCAGGGAGCTGGATGCGGGACTTGATCCCAGAACCTGGGATCATGGCCCAAGTCAAAAACAGATGCTGAGCTGACTGAGCTACGCAGGTGCCTGCTCAGCCTCAGGTTCTACTTTTCACTGGTCTCTGGAATAAACAAAGGTACTTACAGTGTTAAGAAAAAAAAAAGAATAAGAAAACATTTCCTGGGACAAATTTATTATGGGTTCTATAATTCTATTAATTATCATTAGTCAATTTTCAACCACTGGATGATAAACTGGGACCTAGGAAAACAAGAAATAAATAATACCAATCAGAACTACCATCAAAAGTACTTCTGTAATTATTTGCTTTACGTCTGGCTCTTTCGATAGATGGTCTTCATGAGGTCAGGGACTCTTCCTATCCTGTTCACTCTGTATCCCCAGAGCCTCCACAGTGCCTGCCACATAAAACATGCAAACTTGTAGAAGACATAAAATGGATAAACAACGAATTTTCACCAAGATGCTCTAGACTCTATCCTTTCTTCACACCGAACCTTTTGCCAGGGTTGGATGGAAGTGTTAAAAACAACAACAGCAACATTGCTTTAACAAGGCAATTCATTTAAATAGGCAGTTTGCTTAACCTCTTTGAGCCTCAGTCTCCTTTTATATAAAATAAGGATAACTCATACCTAGTAGAGCTACTGGTTGCTTAAATGGAATTGCATATATGGTCTAGTCAGTTCAGGATCTACAACAGAGGAGTCATTTTATTCTGCTATACCAGCTGTAGACTTGAAAAGTACTAACATCAGAATTCTATGAGGTACTTGTAAAAAAACAAAACAAAACAAAACAACAGCAACAACAAAAACCCACAACTTTAGAGCTAAGGCCTGTGGATCTACATTTTACCTAAGTCCTGCAGGTGATCCATAAGCACACTATATTGAGAACTGCTGGCTAGAAAAGGCACAGGAAACTAGTAATTAACACCTGAAGAATTAGCAGTTGGCTCTCCCCCTAGATTGAGTTTCTTAGAATCCTGAACTGGCTGGCTCAGTCAGAAGAGCATGTGACTCTTGATCTAGAGGTTGTGAGTTCAAGTCCCACAGTGATCAGAGAGATTACTTAAACAACAACAAGTTATGCTTCCACTTAAGTATAATTTCACTTCAGTAGAAAGAAATATCATGGGGGAACCTGGGTGACTCAGTCGGTTAAACATCCAACTCCTGATTTCAGCTCAGGTCATGATCTCAGGGCTGCGAGACTGAGCCCCACATTAGGCTCTGCACCAGGCATGGAGGCTGTTCAAGATTCTCTCTCTCTTCTCCTTCCAACACTCCACCTCCTTGTGCAAACAGTCTCACACTCTCTCTTTCTCTCTAAAAAAAGAAAGAAAGAAAGGAAGGAAGAAAGAAAGAAAGAGAGAGAGAGAAAGGGGTGCATGGGTGGCTCAGTCCCTTAAGTGTCTGCCTTCGGCTCAGGTCATGATCCCAGGGTCCTCAGATCAAGCCCTGCATTGGGCTCCCTGCTCAAGAGAGAGCCTGCTCTCCCTCCCCCTCTGCCTGCTGCTCTATCTACTTGTGCTTTCTCTGTATATCTCTATCAAATAAATAAATAAAAATCTTTAAAAAAAAAGGAAGGAATATCACAATTCAGAGTAAAAGAACCAGCATGAAGGATGATCACAAGAATATTTCCAAGACTGTACTAAAAAGTGTATAGCATAGAATAAAAGGCTTAGATATTAAAAATTCAGAGGCAGGGGTCTAGCTGTGGACTAATATGCAACTTTGAGCAAGCTGCTAGATCATTTTAGAATAGAGTTTCCTTGACTATGAAATAAGGATTAGGCTAGATGCCAAGGTCCTCTTCAGCACTAATATTATTCTATGACTTGGGGATGTTTAAGTGGCACATAATGGGCAGGGAAACTATAGGACATGAACTAGAAATTGTACAGTCTCACTGCTGTGTTCTAAAGAACAGGCCCCATGATGAATATGACCCTCAGGGATGAACGAATGAATGGATTAGTCCTACCTTATCAGTCTGCTCCCCAAGCATCTTTTGAAAAATGCCATGAAAAACAGAGTGGCCAGGGGCACCTGGGTGGCTCAGTCAGCAAAGCGTCTGCCTTAGGCTAAGGTCATGATCCCAGGATGCTGAGATCAAGCCCCGTGTCAGGCTCCCTGCTCAGCGGGGAGTCTGCTTCTCCCTCTCCTCCACACCCGTGCTCTCTCTCACTATCTCTGTCTCTCTCTCTCAAATAAATAAATAAAATATTAAAAAAAAAAAACCACGGTGGTCAGTCTAACCAATGAATCAGCTATATACCACTTCTGTAAAGTTAACAAAACAGCAGAGATTGTTAAAAGTGCTATTCCATGATTTAGGGATTCATGCCACTAAGAGAGAGCTGAGAGGAAGCAAAGGGGCCCCAGTATACATCATCTTCCCTCAGGGACTCTTCTGGTTCCACACGCAGCAGTGAAACATCATGGGTAGTAGGACATTCTTCAAAATGTTCCAGTCAATGCAAAAGAGCAATACCTGTCATACACCAGGAGATTTTCACTTGTGACTCTATGGCTAATAATGGACATTAGTACACGGAATTAAGACCAGATTTAAATAATTTGAATGATCATCATTATCCAATATTATTGAGTTTTCTCTTAAGAATTTGAACCATTAATGCACAGAGCTTGGGATGTGGACCAGGAAGCCCTAAAGCAACACAAATGTCTTCGTTGCAGCGAGGCGAACTCCCTTGCCTATGGTGACCTCCTGATGGGCAGGCTCTCCTGCTCTGGGCAGTGTCCTACCTGTTGTGGGCCACAGAGGAGAATCCTGCTTCCTCAGTTTGAGCCTTTAGCTCTTTCAGTTCCCCTTCAGCTCACCTCTTCTCCTCTAAGTGTTGGTGGATCTCAGCCCTCAGGTGGAGCATTTCCTCCTGAAGACCTCTGTTATTGGCCCCTCCTGCTGAGGAAGGAGGGGGAAAACATACATTCTAGGTCTCCACAGCTGCCAGGCTTTTCTCCAAGGCCACATTGATGAGCTGAATGAAAATCATAATTTAAAGAAGTTAGGTTATGAGAGACGATCCAAGAGGAACATCAGATTGCAAAGGCAGCCATTAATGGGAACAAAAAAGCCCTAAAATGAGCTCGCCCTAAGGACTTCCTTAGCCATAAGGGCCCTCAAGACTGGTCTGGATGGGGAAGACACGAGAGAGCCAGTGTTCGGAACTGCCGCCATGGGCAGGAAGAGCCACATCCAGATGTGGGTGAGAAAAAACACAAGCCCATCATAAATAAAAACCCAATGCAAACAATTGCAGTTTACACAGGACCAGAGTGTGGATGCTGATTTCTTCTCTCCCTGGGGAACTGAATCTCCTGAGAGGCTTCTTACAAGACAGGAAACTTCCTTGATGCCACAATATCCAAGTCCTTGACTATAAAGATCTCAGCTTGAGACATCAGCTCTCAGAGCCTAAGGCCAAGCCTGCACCTCATGTCCTAAAAAGGAAGACTGAGACAGGAGGCACTCAGCCACAGGTAAAACAGCAGCTTAATTTCACTGGCAGCAGGAGAATCACACCCCATAACTACGGAGAAGTTAAAGTGAGGTCACCTGCCCACTTGTTGCTTATCACTTTTGCGCTGATGCTGACAGGCAAACTCTGTCTACAAATCTAAGCACCTGAGGAGAAAACAAGGTGGAAACAACTTCCCAACACATTTCTTGGTTCTGTGGATACTCCTAAAGTTACTCTTCAGTGTGTCAACTCAAGCAGATCATGTAGCTTTTCCTGTAACGAGAATTTTTTAAAGATTTTTTTTGTATTTTTTTAATTTTATTTTTTATAAACATATAATATATTTTTAT
>NW_019154921.1:0-9242 GCF_002288905.1 Enhydra lutris kenyoni | reverse complement strand
CTCCCAGGTCCCACTGGTCATGGCCAAGGATAGGATCTTGACTCAGGCCAGTCAGGGCCAATAAGAACAAGTCCTGGGGGGGCACCTGGGTGGCTCGGTGGGTTAAGCCTCTGCCTTCGGCTCGGGTCATGATCTCAGGGTCCTGGGATCAAGCCCCGCATCCAGCTCTCTGCTCAGTGGGGAGCCTGCTTCCCCCTCTCTCTCTGCCTGCCTCTCTGCCTACTTGTGATCTCTCTCTCTCTCTCTGTCAAATAAATAAATAAAATCTTTAAAAAAAAAAAAAAGAACAAGTCCTGGGGATTCAGTGTGAAGAAAAGATAAGAACTTTTCTGGTCATTTCCCACCAGATGTGAAGAAGGAATGCAGGGACCAGAGTTATGGATAGGCATCCTGCAATCATATGGGTGTGAAGATGAAGTTAACTGGGAAAGCAGAGCTGAGAAAAAAAGAGAGTGTGATGGGTATGTGCAGCCGGCTCCTAGGAATGTCATCTGCATCCTGGATCAAGCTGGACCTGAATGCATTATCCCAGGACAATTCAGTTCCATGAACTAATGAATTTCCTTTGTTTTAAAGCTGGCTTGAGTAGATTTTCTGTCTCCTATATCTTAAAATATCCTAACTGATACACAGCTCCCTTTACCTGTGTAGGAGAGATGCTTTTTGTAAAGCTGATAGCCAGCCCATGGGTTTTAAGTCACAGTATGCAAAGATCTGGGGGAGGTGGGAGAAGACTGGTTTGTTTGAAAGGGCCTTGGGGAGGCCAAGAACTTGAGGGCTGGAGATTGAGGTTAGCTGGGTATCTGCTGCTTCCTTTCCTTTGATCCCTCCACTGTTGGCCAGCCTGGCTCTTCTGCTCAGTGTTCCCTTACCTGTCCCTTCAGGCCTCCAGGTAATAAGAGCTCCCCGGTGTCACCAGTACCTGGTGCTGCAACAGCCCTCACAGGAGTCCCCAAATGCTGCCCACACCCTTTGAAGTAATCCCTTCATTACACTCTCTTCTGTTCCTACAACTGAGTCATCTACCAGACCCTGGCTGGGACACAGGTGGGTAAGATACACCACCTCTATGAGCCTTGGTTTTTGTTTCCTTGTTCAGTGGAACTCACCCCCTGGTGGGTGAGGCCAGGACCAAATGACCAAAGGTATAGGTGCCAGGCCAAAGGAGGCTCTCCGGACATGCGGCTGCTCTTATTCTGACCATTAAATTATTCACAGTACCATGTGACATTTTTGTGTTGGTCTTGGATAAGAGTAGGGACAATTTCTCAGGAAGAGCTCCAGGCTGTCTTCCCACCCAAGCTTCACCTCTTCCTCCCTGCAAGACTGTGAGCCCCACAAGGGCAGGAAGCCACATTCAACCCCAAGAACAGCCACTCACTTCCTTCAGCTGCTATTCTAAATTCTTCACATAAAGCAGCTCACGGAACCCATACAGCAAGCCCCCGAGGCAGATTTCTCATCCTCATCCCCATTCTACAGGCGAGAAGGCCAAGGCACCAGGGAGTTAGGAAGTGGGGGAACCGGTCTTCTCCTGCAAGCAGTCTGCCTCCGGAGCTCTGCGGGGCAGTGGAACAGAAGGAAGGCTGAGAGCCAGGATGGCATTTTTCCCTTAGGCTACAGACACTGGGGTGTCCACACCGGGGGTCCTCTTCCAGGATGCACACTCACTGTCCCACCACCCCGGGGTGTGGCTGCTGATCCCAGAGGGCAAGTTCCTCCTAGGAGCTGCTCTCCCAGCATGGAAGCCACCTCACCCAGGGTCATGTCCCTCCTCAGGGCAACTCTAGCCAGTGACTGGTTGATGCTGGCCCTAAAGACCTGTCTCTGTGCCTCAGCTGGGGTGACTCCAAAGGGCCATTCCAGCCCCAGAGCATCTCGTGGGACCCGCTGAAGTCTCTATTGGGGCTACAACACAGCCCACCTTCTCTCCCTTGCTTCCCAACAGATGTATCTCCCCAGAGCCCTTCCTGGAAATGCCCTGCATGTGAATTTCCACGTCGGGAGCCCTTTCTGGTGGCCCTGATCTGAGGTCGTGCGTTACTCAGTGGGCAGCGGGCTGTGGACCATGCCACCCGGAGAGCACAGGTAGGAGCACTGCCCCAGGAGGAAAGCCTGCAGGCTGCCAGCCCAGAATCATCATGGCCTCCCCACTTCCTGCTGCTGCTCCTCCTCCCTGTCCCTCTTGTTCCTCCTCCCTTGTTCCTCCTCCTCCTCCTGCTCTTCCCTCTCCCTCTCCCTCTCCCTTCTCCTTCTCCTGCTCCTCATCCCTCCCCCTGCTCCTCCCTCTCTTGCTTTTCTTCCTCCCCCTCTTATCTCTCTGCTCCTCCGCCACCACCCCAGTTCCCCTCCTCTTGCGTGTCAATCCATCATGAGCAGAAAGCTCCATGTCATTGAGCTGCAGCTGTATTCCTCTGGGCAACTCAGATGAAAGAGGAAAAGGCAGCTTTTTTTGGGTAAACATTTGGAGTATTTTCTTCTCAGCCACATTCTTTAAGTCATATTGGATACACCGACTTCAAATATTCCCGTCTGCCTCAGGTGGGGACGGCAGGGGGAAAGCCAAGCGTTCCATAGAACAGAGCCCCTGGAATGTGAGCAGGTTAGCCCCTGACTGCCCGGGGGGCACAGCATCCGGCCAGGGCCTCGGGACAAGGACTGTCAACCTAAACCCGAGAGAGAAGTTTCCCAGTCTAGATTGGGACCTTCTGAAAGTCAGAGCTGGCCAGGTTACAACTGTTCCAACAACCATCTATGGCTCCTTATTGTTGGGGTTAAAGCCCAGTCTTTTGGCTGGCTCTCCGGGCTCCCACAAACTTGGCCTCTGCCCAACTCTGGGGACTTGAAGAAAGCCACGTCTGAGGAACAAACCCCCCCCACCAGACTTGTCTCCTTCTAGGCTCCCACACCCCCCCCCAGTACACCTGTATGCCCTTGCACACAGTCACACTCCCTCAAACACACCCCATAACTTACATGCACATGTGTCCTCCCCATATGCACGGCCCCCAACGACCCCCACGCTGTTCACACCCTCAGTCATCACCACACACACTATCACATGCACATTCACACGCACATCCTCACTCCCAGTCACACGCACACACATGCTTACATACACCATCTCACGTCACTCACCCCCGCACAGCACACGCTCATATAGTCTCTCGCCTACCTGGACACACCACACACCCTCCCGTGCTCAAACACACACATACACATGCAGAGCCCCCACATACTCGCACACATACAACCTCCCCCACACTCTTGCACACTCTTGTTGTACACATTTAGAGGTCCTCACACACATGCTCGCACACATGCAACATACAAAGAACCCTCACACACATGCTTGTACATATACACACACACTTCTTCTCACACACGCTCCCACGCAGCTTACACAGATGTGAGGGAACCCCATGGAGGAGGCCAGCAAATGGGCTCCACTGTGCTTCCTAGCCAGGGGCCCTGGGCCAGGCCTCAACTGAGACTCCCTCAATCCCTTCGAAGGGCTGTTGTGGGCATTTAAGGTAGAAACTCCATTTCAGAGGCAGAACAGACAAGGCCCAGCCGGGGCAAAGGCTGCTCACGGTGCCGCCTCCTAACCCCAGCCCACCTCTCCCAGGCACACTCTTGTCTGCTTCTTTCTCATGAGCTGACTCACCCAGAGGGAGCAGGATTGACCCGGAGGCAGGGGCCACCTCCCACAGGAGGGTGATATGGACTGTGGCCAGGAGTGAGCTTAGTCAAGTGACCCCAACTATAGCCTGAGGGGCAGGAAGCCAGCAGGAGAGCACTGGAGCCCCTGAGCCATACGTTCCTCCCAACTTCTGGAGCATCAGTGAATTGGTCTTGGCATTCATTCATTTGTTCATTTGTTCATTCACTCATGCATTCGTTCTCTTACTAATTCATCCTTCCACTACATATGTGTTCATTTAATCCCTGCTCTGGGCCAGGCCCTGCAGTGGAAGGCCAGCTGGGCAGAAAGAGGCAAGCCCCCTGCTCTCTGGAAGCTTCCATTCTGGGGAGAAGGGAACCAGACTTCCAATGGTCCCACAGGCCGAGGCCAGCTCCCACCAACGGTGGCGCTGAAGGAAAGCCCACACCTGCCCCTCCTGTGGCCCCAGACCCCAGCCGTTCTCCTCCCATGAATCGATGGGAAAATGTTTTTGAGGCAATGGAGGAATCTGAATCAACTGGGGTAGCATATAGCCCTGAGGAACTGTTCGTGTTGCTCTGGGTAATAAGAGTATTGTTATGTTTTTTAAAAATCCTTATTTATTACTGAAATAACATGATGTCTGGGTTTGCCCTACTGAGGGAAGGTGTGGTGGACACTACAGTAATGTTGATGGCTGTTGGCCAAATTGGGGTTGTTGTGGCTGCGGGGTATGTGGGGTTCATTATACTGTTCTCCGTCCATCTAACCCCATCCTCCCCTGCTAACTCCTACCTCGCCTTCTATGCCTCTGTCCACTGAACTCCAGTTATAATGCCTTCCTTGCTGTTTCTCTAGTACACCAGGGATGCTCCTGCCTCAGGCCCCTTGCACTTGCTGTCCCTCTGCCTGGAACACTCTTCCCCACCCTCTCTCTATGTGGCTCCCTCCCTCCCCTGACTTTTGCTCAAATCTCTCCTTTCCAAGAACACTTTCCCTGACCCCTGCCCTGATTCACCCTGTTCCCTTGGGTTAGTAACTGACATGGCACACATTTGCTTTGTTTGGTTTCTCTAGTCTCTCACTGGAATGTAAACTGCTCAAGGACAGGGACTTGGTCTAGATTGGTGCCATGACCATAGTGCTCAGAAAATACTTGCCGAATGAATGACTGAGGAAAGACCCAGGAATGAGGTAATGCCAGCTGCATACCCTTTCTGCCCCCGGACACTCCCCAGAAGACCCGCCCCAACTCCAGCGGGAGCCATAATGGTGGAGGCTGACTAGAGTGAGGTGAGGAAATCCTCCTCCGCTGAGAACTGACATTGAGGAGGATGAGGCTGGACAGAGAGAACAGCACAGGCAAAGGCCCTGGAACAGAAGGGAGCAGAGAGCAGTCAAGACATGGGGAGAGAGCCAGCCTGGCCTCCTGATGGGACTGGGGCAGAGGTGGTGGGGAAGCTTGGTGTTTGAGAAGCCCCTTCAGGTCATCCTGTGGATGAGAGCCTGGAGGCCTGAGCAGGTGCAGAAAGAAGTAAGATGGAGGCTCAACCAGGCAGAACCACAGATGAAAGGCAAGGAAGGCCACAGAAGCTAGAGGACTGCTTGGCCATTTTCCAGAAAAGGGCTCCTGTGAACTTGCTTTGGTGGTGACTCAGCTTTGGTGGTGACTCAGTGAACTTGCTTTGGTGGTGACTCAGTCACAGCCTGGCCAGCCCTAGAAGGACAAAGAACCCGTGCTCCCAGGGCACGGCTAGTCCACACAGCCCAGCAGCCTGGTGCCTCTGCCTGTTCAGACCCTCCTCTCTTCATCCTGGGATGCAGGCTCCTGCAGGGACAACCCTGGATGTGGCGAACTTCAAAGACCCATGTTATCAAACCACAAGGACCGTGCAACAGCCACACCAGAAACGGGCATCCACACAAAACCAGCACTATTCACAGGAGCCCCCATGTGAAACAAGCCATGTGTCCCTCTGCTGACTGGATACTTAGAAAGGGGCATATTTGTACAAAGGAATATTATTCAGCCATAAAAAGGAATGGAGTACTGAGAGAGGCTGAACAAGGATGGTCCCTGAAACACGGTCCTAAGTGAAAGAAGCCAGACGCAAAGGATCACCTCGTGTATGATTCCATTATATGAGTTGGCAAATCCACAGAGAAAGAAAAAAGCAGATTAACAATTGCCTCGGTCTGGGGGAACCAGGAGTGGGGACTAACTAATCATTTTTAACAGGTATGTGGTTTCTTTGTGGGGTGGGATGAGGAAAATACCCTAGAATTGTTACAGTAAGGGTTGTGCGACTCTGTGAATCCCTTCTGTGCGCACTTAATGCCAGATCTTTCTGAACCCCACGGTGGCCGGGCCACTTCAGGGCCTTGGAGGCTGCTCTTCCCTCTGCCTGTGACACACTTCCTCCGGTTCCTCAGCTCCAGCTCTGCTCCTCAAAGCAACCCTCACGCGACAGCCTCTCCATGGTGCCCCGTGCATTCTCCCCGGGGTAACCCCTGGTCATAGAATCCTGTTAACATCCTCCCAAGCCCTTGGGGCACTTGAAGATGACCGATTTGCCTTTCCCCTCCCTGTCTAAGCTCCAGAAAAGCATGGCTTTCATCTGTCTTGTTCAGGAAGCATCTAGAAGAGGCTTGTCTCACCAGAGATGTTCAGCAGCATTTGAATGCGATTCAAGAGGGACAGAGTGAGCATAAGAACGAGTTCGTCCTGGATCAGGGGCCCTGCCAGCCATTTCCTTCATGGCGGGATCTTGTAGAAGAGGTCCTGACTCAGGCTGACACCCCAGGGAGGGGCTTTGTGACAGGGGACATAAGGGATGGGTGCTCTGGGACACAGAGGAAAGACCCAGGAATGAGGTCATGCCGGCTATACACCCTCTCTGCCCCCGGACACCCCCCAGATGACTCGCCCTGAGTCCAGCGAGGCCCTGCTTGGGTAACCAGGTACCAACGAAGCCCTTTGAACCCTCATCCCAGAACAGAAGTTCCCTTTTGTGCTGGTGTCCGGGCACAGGAGCTGGTATCTGTGAGGGTAGACTAGCCTGGCCTGAGGTTCCATGTTGCGCCACACATCCCAGAGGACAGGGGCACAGGGACACCTCCCCCCCTGAGATAGGCTTTTTCCTGCCCCTGATGGAGTCAGGTTTTTTTCCAGCCGGGCAACTAGGAAAAACACCCTGGGTTATCTCTGTGCTCGGGTGGTTTCCAGAGAGGTGGGGTGGGGCCTCCTGGGGGGAGGGGGGCCATGGTCGAGGAGTAAACTGTTCTGAAGCTACAAGGAGCTGCCCCCTGGAGCCGAGACCCAAGGGCTCAGAGGGACCTGGGGTTTGGTGCCAGTCCTGCCACCAAGAGCTGTGTCGCTTCTGGGCGCTGTTCTCCCGGCCATCTCTGAGGCTCCGTCAGTATCCTGTGGGCCAGCCCTGTGTGTTTGGAGGAGTGTGAGTGATCCTCGGAAGCTGTGTCACACCAAAGAAACTGAAGCATCGTACTGCAGAGAGGAGTCTTCAAAGTCCTGACTGGGAGCCCTAACTCAGCTGCCACCTGGCTGGGCGCCCATGGGAATATCACTTGACCTCTCTGAGCCAGGTTCTTCAACAAGGAAACTGGGGGTTAAGAACAACAAGAGATGCCATCTCAAGGCTGCTAACTGACGCAGAGTAGGTGTGGTGCCTGCCTCACAGGAGGGAGCTGGAGGACAGGGCTTCAAGGGGACCTGATTGGGGCCGCCAAATTTCTGCAGAGGAGGCCAATGAGCCTGATGACCTGGGGAGCAAAGGTGGCTCTTCCTAGTTGTTTGGGAGGAGCAGCTCCCAACTGAAAGCCTGCACGATGGGAATGGACTTGGAGGGAGGGGGCTCCCTCTCACCAGAGGTATGCAAGCCAGATTTAAATCTGCACCAACCGAAAAGGGAACCCCCCGCCACAGGAACGCTCGAACTGTGACTAGTCTGAACTGAGATGTGCTCTAAGTATATAGCAAATGCCAAGATTTCCAAGACTTACTATGGGGGGAAAAAATAACGTAAAGTATCTCAGTATGTTCAGGTCAATTACATACTGAAATGACAATATTTAATGTGTATTAGATTAAGTGAGTATGTTAAGCTTCATGTCCCCTTTTTAACCTTTCTGATGGGGCTACTAGCAAATTTAAATTAAATGCACGGCTCATATGAATTTCTTTGGGACGGCTAGTCAGGATCCTTGCTGCTTAAAATGTGGCCCCGCGGTGGGGGGAAGAGTGGCCCCAGGACCAAGAGCATGGCCTCATGGGAGCTTGTTGGAAAGACAGATTCTTAGGCCCCATCCCAGAACCTACAGACTAGGAGTATGCCTTTCCACACGCCCCCAGGCGATCTGCATGTTTAAATTTGAGACGCCTTGCTTGGGGGCCTGGGGGATCCCCCCTTCAGGTAGGGAGTTGGAGTCAGTGACCTGAAGTCCAGCCTGTACTAAGTGAAATATTAATTGATGCCTTTGTCCCCGAGTCATATACTTGGTCCATCGTGTGCTTTAAACCCCGCTTTCTCACGCCAGGAAGCAAACATCCTTTTAAGAGAGAAGGGCAGCTTCATGAGGGACTAGTCTCTCTTAGAAATGAATAGGATCGGGGACTACACCATTGGTTTGCATCCTAACTTTTTAAAGGTTGGGACAATAATCTCAGAAAATAACTGAAATGTTATGTGTCCCCCCCCCAAAAAAAAAAAACCAAACCAACCAAAAAAACCCCCCAAAGTAACCAGCTCCCCCTAAATTCCTCCCTCTTTTTCTCTCTGAAAACTTGGCCCACAGGCATTAAATGGCACTAAATATAGAAATGGTAAGCAAGTAAATCAGTCAGAGGTGCCACAGGTTTGCCCAGGGCCTGTTTTACGGTTGAGTTGTAAACCATTGAGAGCTGAGAGCTGTAATTAAAATGCTGACAGCCTCCCAACTGCCAGCAGGCCGGGAAGAGCAGGCTGGGAACCCAGGGAGGGGAGCAGGGAGTATGATGCCTCTCCAAAGGCACATTAGCCCAGGTTCAAAGTCCACCATTGGCTTTCCAGGACACAACCAAACCCACATTCCCCACCTCACCCCGGGCTGGAGGTGATGTGCCCTCTCTCTTCCCAGCCCCACTGCCAGACACACCACATGACTTCATCTCCTCCCCCAACCCCTCTTGCTCAGGGAGAGGCCTTGACCTCAGGCTCTTGTGCCCACTGTTCCCTGGGTCTCAAATGCTGTTCCCCACATGGCTCACTTCTCACTTCCTGCTCAGAATTCACCTTCTCAGACTACCCAAGATAAAATGCGTCCTCCCCTGTCTTCCCTGTCTTCTCACCATGCTCGATTTTCTCATTACAGCATTTATTATTCTCTGCCAGTAGATTCTCTCTCTATTTGATTATTTGTTTGTCCTCTATTTTCCCTCTGGAATGTCAGCTTCATAAAGGCAAGCACCATCTAATCCCAGAGCCTAAAACAGTACCAGAGACACAAATAGGTGCTTAATAAACATTTGTTGAATTAATGAATGCATGGATTTCCATCCCTTTCTTTTAGCTGGTCTGGTGAT
>NW_019154920.1:4935-9243 GCF_002288905.1 Enhydra lutris kenyoni | reverse complement strand
TTCAGTTTTTTGTTGTTGTTGTTCAAAACCTTCTTTGTAAATACGTTCATATTTTGGGGTGTTAGTTTTGGGGTGCTAGCTTTGGTTCTATTGGTGAATTATTTACATAATGGTTTTCTTATATTTAAAATGAGTAGGTTGCACAAGATCACTATGATGTTCCAACCTCCTGCAGTGCTCTGGATTCTAAAATGTGACTACCCTAATGCTTTTCCCTTGCTCAAGAAGCTGTGCTGGCTCCCAAGTACCTGCGGCTATGAGATCAGATTCCTCTGTTAATATTTCTAGGCTCTCTACCTCCTAGGGTTTCTCTCCCTCCTATTAACTCTTGCTTCCCTGATACACAAACACACTGCACCTCACATACATTGTCTAGGATTTAAGCTCACTACTTCAGGAGCCATAAGTGAGTGCTTAGCATTGATACTCACAATGCTACCAGTCCATGAACCATCTCTTACAGTCTGCGACAATATAAATGCAGGAAAAAAAGTATTCAGAAACTTTCATACCTATTTAACATTGACTTGACACCCAAGTTAATGATTAATGCACTTGTGTTTTGGAACAGTTTTAATGTTTCTGAACTGGCACATTGAGTAATACAGCAGGATCTGTGTACTCGTCACACTCAGTAAGACCATATTATACTATAAGATTACTTTGACCACTTTAAACCACATTTCTATGAACATGTGAGCATATTTAAAGACTTTTTTTTATATTTGCAAGTTATTTGTAAGGTCATTTTCATTCTTTTTTTTTAATTTTTTTATTTAATCATTTTTTAAATTTATTTTCAGCATAACAGTATCCATTGTTTTTGTACCACACCCAGTGCTCCATGCAATCCATGCCCTCTCTAATATCCACCACCTGGTTCCCCCCACCCCCCCCCCCCCCCCTCTTCAAACCCTTCAGATTGTTTTTCAGAGTCCATAGTCTCTCATTGTTCACCTCCCCTTCCAATTTCCCCCAACTCCCTTCCCCTAACTCCCCATGTCCTCCATGCTATTTCTTATGCTCCACAAATAAGTGAAACCATATGATAATTGATTCTCTCTGCTTGACTTATTTCACTCAGCATAATCTCTTCCAGTCCTGTCCATGTTGCTACAAAAGTTGGGTCATTTTCATTCTTAATAAAGATTTTATTTATTTATTTGACAGAGATGACAAGTAGGCAAGTAGGCAGGCAGTGAGAGAGGAAGGGAAGCAGGCTCCATGCTGAGCAATGAGGAAGATACAGGGCTCAATCCCATGACCCTGGGATCATGACCTGAGCTGAAGGCAGAGGCCTTAACCCACTGAGACACCCTGGCACCCTTTTGATTTTCATTTTTAATAAAGCCTTGTCTATAATTTACAGCTCAATGTTATTAGTTAAGTCAGGAAATACAAATCTCTATTACTTATGTTTAACCCTAACTTAATTATGATGATTCAAGTAAGCTTCACTGGACACTTTTGTCAGAAAAATATAAATGTTTTTAAAATAAAGGAAAGGTATTGAATTAAAAAGTTGATGGAAGTAAACATTTAATATTTTCTATATGAACATTCATGTTTTTGGAGCTGATTGCAGTGGCATTATGAGCTAATACTTAAGGACTATGTCTATGCATCCACTGAGTTCTTAGCATGCCACCATTTCAGAGGCATTAGCTTGGAAAATTGTGGGCAAAAAGCTCATGCAATTACCACACTTAAGTGACACCAGCATCAACTGCAGAAACAAGCAAATGATAGGGAAGACCAAGTCATTAAACAAAGTTAGCAAAAGTGTTTTTAAATGCAGTTTAACAAATTCAGAGATATTCCTAGCACAGCAATCCTTCAGGATCTGTGTGATTTACACATGAACGGTTTCTAGCTTCAGTGCCAAAAACATCCCACACCTGGACATGAAACATATAAAAATAATCAGTTTGGAGTTCAATTTCTGTGTAAGACTATGCTCTAGTGGTACAGCTGCAAAGGCAAGTCAGCATTCTGGAGTCACCATCTGGATTTAGGTGGTGGTGCCAGAATTGTTAATCTACACATTCCTTACTTCACTGAAATGTTTTTATTTTTTTTAAGTAAGATGCACTAAATATTGTATTTAGTGATATAGTGCAAATTGTGAGAACATAATACAAAAGCCAATCAAAAACTGTTGTTTCATGCTGAAGTATAATGGCTATTACGAAGAAAATTTTTGTTGAAATATTTGACTTGCAGAATAAAATCTCATCATTTATGCAATATAGGAATCTAGTTTGGTCTCACCATTTTAAAGTTGTAAAGGAAGCATCCAGTTTAGTTATTTGGTATTTCTAATTATCTTAATACTTCCACGAAAGAAAGGAAGGGTGAATATATATATATATATATATATATATATATATATATATATATATATATATATATGTGTGTGTGTGTACATATATATATGAATGAAAATTATTCAAAAAGAAGTGAAAATAAGAAAAAAATTGAAAAAAATAAATGCAAGTGTAAAAAATAAAAATACAAAGAATGTTACTTAGTGTTTTCCCTAAAACATGAAAATTTGCAGTCCTCTATGATCAGTAAACTTGACAGGAGTGGGTTGTTTTTTATGGTCTTCTGAGGGAAGGGCCTGTTGCAATGATTCTCAAAGGTACTTCAGCTAGTGCAAATGCACCTCTCCTGAGCATAGTCAGATCTCCATGTAATCAACCCTAGATTCCAGGATGTGATTCTGTTTTACTCCCTGAAGTCTTGCAGTATGAATAGGTTGGGCCAATATGGCTGCACCCTACTCTCTACCAAGGACCTGAAAATTTGCACCCCAACTTTTCAGTGAGCATTCACAGAAAAGTGGTCCATCAGTCTAATCTAATTGGTTTCTGTCAGAGCTCTGTGTTCACACTGCCAGTGACAGAGCATTTTTTTCTCAGGTGTGCAACTGAGTTCCAAATCCAAATTCTGTAGATTTCTGCAGCACAGCGTCACGCTGTACCTCCAGGGTATTGGAGGTCTTCCCATGCTTCTGTTTTGCTGGACTCCTCCCATGAATACTATCACCCAGCTGTGCTAGGATTCCAAGCTTAGGGTTATATAGAGCAGAAAGCCAGCACCTAGCCTCGTGGTTTTCAGCCAGATTTCCCCAACTGATATCTGAGGACTGAAGCATTCAGGCCCTCACTGTTCTTCTTGTGACCCCTGGGATCTTGAGATCATACTGACACGCCAGGGATTCTGCCCCACTTTACCACTTGAACACCTTTAAGTCAGGGATGTTCCCCATGTGCTTATAGCATCAGACATGCATGACAAACCAGGGTGTGAGAAGGCCCATGGTGGAGGGACTCTGGATTCCTAAAAGTTCACATGAAGTAGCTTAGTCTCCAACCTGAAGATCCAGCTGAAAAAAACTATGGTAACATGCTACCATAATTTGCAGTTATTTGGTAATTCAGCATAGTGTAATATACCTACAATATGTATAAATTAAAAAAAAAAAAAAACTTCAATAGTTATGAAACTAGAACCTAGGAAAAAATGACAAGAGAGGCCGTGGCTTCCTCAGTCGGTAGGGCAAATGGTTCTTGACCTCAGTGTCATGAGTTTGAGCCCCACATGGAACACAGAGTTGATGTAGGAAACAAAAGAAAACAACAGGATTTACACATGACCAAAGTCAATTGGGCTTGGACAATAGAGTTGGTTGGTGGTGGACTGGATCCCCTCAGCTGTTCATGCAGCCACTGGGCCCTGACCACTCAGGTGGTTCCATTGCTCATCAGGCAACCAGTTCCTCCCCCTAGGAGCTCAGGGTCTAGAGGGGCAGATGGACAAATGTGAACTGAAAAGGTGAATGAAAAGAGAATTTTCTCCATAAAAGAGCAAGGGACTACAACTGGGTCCTGAACTCCACCAGGTGATGGGTCTGACAAGGCCCTGCTGTAATGACATTGAGAATTCCTGTGGCAGGAAAAGGAGACAGTCCTTCACAAATCCGAGTATATTTAGCCCGGCATAGGGAACCAAGGTGCAGAGGATTGGAAGCAGAGTATGATGTTCCCAGAGTGGGGGTCAGAAATGAGGCCAGGTTGATCAGAGGAAGCTGAAGTGCAGATCAGAGAGGAAAAGGAGGAGGGCCACAGTCTGGGGCAGGTGGATGGTATCAGTACACTGCTCCTAGTGCTGTGTGACCACATTATCCCACCCTCAGTGGATTAACCAACAAACAATGTCTCACAGTCTCAGAGGAGACTTTAAGTACAGCAATCCAGCAGTGCTCAGCTGCCAGAGCCCCTCAGTACTTTGGGGCTGTTGACA
>NW_019154920.1:2896-4885 GCF_002288905.1 Enhydra lutris kenyoni | reverse complement strand
ATTCTCAAAGGTACTTCAGCTAGTGCAAATGCACCTCTCCTGAGCAGAGTCAGATCTCCATGTAATCAACCTTAGATTCCAGGATGTGTCTGTTTTACTCCCTGAAGTCTTGCAGTATGAATAGTTTGGGCCAATATGGCTGCACCCTACTCTCTACCAAGGACCTGAAAATTTGCACCCCAACTCTTCAGTGAGCACTCACAGAAAAGTGATCCATCAGTCTAATCTAATTGGTTTCTGTCAGAGCTCTGTGTTCACACTGCCAGTGACAGAGCATTTTTTTCTCAGGTGTGCAACTGAGTTCCACATCCAAATTCTGTAGATTTCTGCAGCATAGCATCACGCTGTACCTCCCGGGTATTGGAGGTCTTCCCATGCTTCTGTTTTGCTGGACTCCTCCCATGAATACTATCACCCAGCTGTGCTAGGATTCCAAGCTTAGCATTACATAGAGCAGAAAGCCAGCACCTAGCCTCGTGGTTTTCAGCCAGATTTCCCCAACTGATATCTGAAGACTGAAGCATTCAGGCCCTCACTGTTCTTCTTGTGACCCCTGGGACCTTGAGATCATACTGACACGCCAGGGATTCTGCCCCACTTTACCACTTGAACACCTTTAAGTCAGGGATGTTCCCCATGTGCTTATAGCATCAGACGTGCATGACAAACCAGGGTGTGAGAAGGCCCATGGTGGAGGGACTCTGGATTCCTAAAAGTTCACATGAAGTAGCTTAGTCTCCAACCTGAAGATCCAGCTGAAGAAAACTATGGTAACATGCTACCATAATTTGCCAAGTTATTTGGTAATTCAGCATAGCGTAATATACCTACAATATGTATAAATAAAAAAACTTCAATAGTTATGACACAAGAACCTAGGAAAAAATGAAAAGAGAGGCCGTGGCTTCCTCAGTCTGTGGGGCAAATGGTTCTTGACCTCGGTGTCATGAGTTTGAGCCCCACATGGAACACAGAGTTGATGTAGCAAACAAAAGAAAACAACAGGACTTACACATGACCAAAGTCAATTGGGCTTGGATGATAGAGTTGGTTGGTGGTGGACTGGATCCTCTCACCTGTTCATGCAACCACTGGGCCCTGACCACTCAGGTGGTTCCATTGCTCATCAGGCAACCAGTTCCTCCCCCTAGGAGCTCAAGGTCTAGAGGGGCACATGGACAAATGTGAACTGAAAAGGTGAATGAAAGGAGCATTTTCTCCATAAGAAAAGAGCAAGGGAATACAACTCGGTCCTGAACTCCACCAGGTGATGGGTCTGACAAGGCCCTGCTGTGATGACATTGAGAATTCCTGTGGCAGGAAAAGGAGACAGTCCTTCACAAATCCGAGTATATTTGGCCCAGCATAGGGAACCACGGTGCAGAGGATTGGAAGCAGAATATGATGTTCCCAGAGTGGGGGTCAGAAAGGAGGCCAGCTTGATCAGAAGAAGCTGAAGTGGGGATCAGAGAGGAAAAGGAGAAGGGCCACAGTCTGGGGCAGGTGACTGGTATCAGTACACTGCTCCTAGTGCTGTGTGACCACATTACGCCACCCGCAGCGGCTTAGCCAACAAACAATGTCTCACAGTCTCAGAGGAGACTTTAAGTACAGCAATCCAGCAGTGCTCAGCTGCCAGAGCCCCTCAGTACTTTGGGGCTGTTGACAACACCAAGGCAGGACTTGCTTCACTGAGTACTTGAGCACACTTAGGGTTGTTGGCAGGATTCAGTGCATCTCAAAAGGTCCGAGTTCCTCTGTCTCTTGTTGGCCCTCATGGCTAGGTCACGTGCACATGTCTGGTCCGTGTTTCAACATAGGGGCTTGTACTCCAGTGTGAGGATCTAAGAGAGAACACAGGTCACAGGCAGCATGGGGATGTGCAATGAACTTTTATAACTAAATCTCAGATGGGGCTTTTAGGTCATTTTGCCATATTCTGTGAAATGGAAGGAATCACTAAGTCCATACCTCACTCCAGGGCACAAA
>NW_019154920.1:1275-2846 GCF_002288905.1 Enhydra lutris kenyoni | reverse complement strand
ACCTGTTCATGCAGCCACTGGGCCCTGACCACTCAGGTGGTTCCATTGCTCATCAGGCAACCAGTTCCTCCCCCTAGGAGCTCAGGGTCTAGAGGGGCACATGGACAAATGTGAACTGAAAAGGTGAATGAAAGGAGCATTTTCTCCATAAGAAAAGAGCAAGGGACTACAACTAGGTCCTGAACTCCACCAGATGATGGGTCTGACAAGGCCCTGCTGTGATGACATTGAGAATTCCTGTGGCAGGTAAAGGAGACAGTCCTTCACAAATTGGAGTATATTTGGCCCAGCATAGGGAACCACGGTGCAGAGGATTGGAAGCAGAATATGAGTGGGGGTCAGAAAGGAGGCCAGCTTGATCAGAAGAAGCTGAAGTGGGGATCAGAGAGGAAAAGGAGAAGGGCCACAGTCTGGGGCAGGTGGATGGTATCAGTGCACTGCTCCTAGTGCTGTGTGACCACATTACGCCATCCGCAGCAGCTTAGCCAACAAACAATGTCTCACAGTCTCAGAGGAGACTTTAAATACAGCAATCCAGCAGTGCTCAGCTGCCAGAGCCCCTCAGTACTTTGGGGCTGTTGACAACACCAAGTCAGGACTTGCTTCACTGAGTACTTGAGCACACTTAGGGGTGTTGGCAGGATTCAGTGCATCTCAAAAGGCCCGAGTTCCTCTGTCTCTTGTTGGCCCTCATGGCTAGGTCACGTGCACATGTTTGGTCCATGTTTCAACATAGGGGCTTGTACTCCAGTGTGAGGATCTAAGAGAGAACACAGGTCACAGGCAGCATGGGGATGTGCAATGAGCTTTTATAACTAAATCTCAGAGGGGGCTTTTAGGTCATTTTGCCATATTCTGTGAAATGGAAGGAATCACTAAATCCATACCTCACTCCAGTGCACAAAGTTACCCAAGAATGTGTTAATAATGTATGGGATTTCAGGGAACCATTGAGAGGAGAAGGTGAAGACCCCTGTAGGGTTAGTGCCTTGCCCAGAATCACAGACTGGTAGAAAGGCTTAACCAGGCATGAACTTAGGTCTCTGTGAGTGTCCTCAAAGTTGGGGCCCTGGATGCACCTAGTCATTCACTGGAGGGCTCTGGAAAAAGTTGCATTGAAGACAGGGACTACAGACAGGGAGATGGTTTCAGGGTGAGGGAGAACATTGATAACATAGACAGGAGGCATTCCAGCACAGTCTTGTACAAGGAGGAGCCCAGGTCATGGCAACCAACTGAATGGACCCCTATCCACATGAAGCCCATTGGAAAGGAGGTAATAGCTCTCAGCACAGGATATGTAGTCTATAGTAGTAAGGATGGATTCTAACCATCAAGGGCCAAGTCTTCAATCCCTCCTTTAGGGTTCCCTATCAAAATTAGAAAACCAAAGTTCTTGGAAATCTATGGCCCACCAATCTGTAGATCAGACTGTTACCTGCTGGGACTCCAGAATGTGAGCACTGATGAACTGATGTGTGCCCACAGGAGACACTACATGCAACTCTCTCTCTCTCTCTCTCTCCCTCTCTCTCTCTCTCTCTCTCTCCCACACACACACACACACACAC
>NW_019154920.1:0-1175 GCF_002288905.1 Enhydra lutris kenyoni | reverse complement strand
ACTCAGAGAAAGTGAGGAGAGGAGGAAAATGTGCTTGGAGGTCTTTCCTACAAGTGACCCCACCCATCAAATATCATAGATATTACTCCACATATGCCTGTCGACCTCTGCAGGAAGTCCGTGCTAGAATCATCAGTATTGTACAGACAAGATGCAGACCACCCCTGACAGGGATAATGCCTTATCCCAGGTCACAAACAGGTAAGAGGGGAGAGTTGTGTCTGAAGCCAGGTGGGGCCCTGGCAGCAATCAGCCCTTATTTGGGGGCCTGTGGATAGAATGTATTGGTGTCCCTGGGTACAGATATGGACTTCCATTCAGAAAGGAGAAGAGCAGCCCTGAGCACTGTTTTTTGCAGGTGATAATCCAGCATGGACTTGGGTAGGTGATCTCAGCAAGTGAAGTCACTTCCTTGACCACAGATCCCAACAGAATTTGGAACCCCACAACCAGGCGCCCACATTCTATTGTAGTCCAGTACCAGAGTTACTTGGCTGGAGACATCTGATAAGGAATGATGTTCTCTTGCTTCTTGCCTATTTTCAGGGGCTCTGGCTTCCAGAAACCCCAGGGGAATGATATTTTCAAATGCACCAGACATTGACCCAGACCTCGCCCTGCCTCAGGGTTTTAGGCAGGAGTTTCCATAAGTTAATACAAAGTATCCTAGGCCAGGCCAAGCCACCCCTCTGAGCTATCCCAGGGCAGCCCTGTCCCCTCCTCTTGACTTTCTGGCAAAGAGGGATATTTGGAGGTTCCTGCCACTGGGCTGGATGAGGACGCAGAACAGTGGAAACCCTGGTGATCCCTTTATGTTCACACCAATGTCATGGTGGGCAGGGTGAAAAGAGGATTGTGGGGTGCATCTTACCTCTGCCAGTGGATTGGGAGCAGAATGTGATGTTCCCATTTCTCTCCTTGGTGGGTGAGTGTATATATGGGGGAGTGGTGTGTCTGGAAGATAGTTCCGTGGGTCAGAAGACAAGCAAATGGAGCCAGACAAGGCTCTGTATCCTCCTGCCTGGCTGCTGGGCACTGTCTTTACAGAGTTCCACACAGAAATTGGGGCAAGGCCTGAACAGCGAGATCCTCTGTTCTACCAGCTTGAAGGACAAGAAGGTGCCCCACACTAAATTTCCCCAATCAGGAGAATGGAACAAGTGTTCATGCCCTAG
>NW_019154919.1:0-9255 GCF_002288905.1 Enhydra lutris kenyoni | reverse complement strand
CAAATGGTGCTGGGAAAACTGGACAGCTATATGTAGAAGAATGAAACTCGACCATTCTCTTACACCGTACACAAAGATAAACTCAAAATGGATAAAAGACCTCAACGTGAGACAGGAATCCATCAAAATCCTAGAGGAGAACATAGGCAGTAATCTCTTCGATATCAGCCACAGCAACTTCTTTCAAGATATGTCTCCAAAGGCAAAAGAAACAACAGCAAAAATAAACTTTGGGGACTTCATCAAAATCTTTTTTTTTTTAAGATTTTATTTATTTATTTGACAGACAGAGATCACAAGTAGGCAGAGAGGCAGGCAAAGAGAGAGGGGGGAAGCAGGCTTCCTGCTGAGCAGAGAGCCCAATGCGTGGCTGGATCCCAGGACGCTGAGATCATGACCTGAGCCGAAGGCAGAGGCTCTAACCCACTGAGCCACCCAGCCGCCCCTAATGTAGGCTTTTCTAACATGCACCTTGTAAGTCTTCCAGCCTTTCCCCATCCCACTTCCACAAAGTCACTTCCCTATCAGTAGGTATTTGTTACAACAGCTCCCTACTGTTCAATGACAAAATCTCCATTAGGTTGCTAGGGCTCTGTTAACAAAATGCCAGCCACCAGACTGGGTGGCTTAAACAACAGAAATTTATTTTTTCAGAATTCTGGAAGATGGAAGTCCAAAATTAAGGTGTCAGAAAGTTTGGGTTTTCCTGAAGCTTCTCTTCCTAGCTTGAAGACAGGACCTACCTTCTTTTTTTTTTTTTTTTAATCATTTTTTAAATTTATTTTCAGCATAACAGTATTCATTGTTTTTGTACCACACCCAGTGCTCCATGCAATTCGTGCCCTCTCTAATACCCACCACCTGGTTCCCCCAACCTCCCACCCCCCCACCTCTTCAAACCCTTCAGATAGTTTTTCAGAGTCCATAGTATCTCATTGTTCACCTCCAAGACAGGACCTTCTTGCTGTGTTCTCACACGGTCTTTCCCTATGCATGTCCATCCCTGGTGTCTCTTTCCATTTCTATAAGGACATCTGACTTATTGATTAGGATTGGATTAGGATTTAATTATGATTTAATTTAATCTATTTAATAATAATTTAATTTAACCGAATTGCTTCTTTAAATATTTTTAAAATATTTTATTTGTTTATTTGACAGAGAGACATTACAAGTAGGCAGAGAGACAGGCAGAGAGAGAGGGGAAGCAGGCTCCCTGCTGAGCAAAGAACCTGATGTGGGGCTCAGTCCCAGGACCCTGAGATCATGATCTGAGCTGAAGGCAGAGGCTTAACCCACTGAGCCACCCATGTACCCATAAAAGCTCTATCTTAAGCACTGTCACATCTTAGGGTGTACTGGGGGTTAGGATTTCAGCATATGAAATATGTACTCAGCAGAGTAGTGCCCAGTGGAACCAGCTTAGATCAAAAAGCCATTCAACCTCTTGACCTGTGAGTATGTGAATAAATGTATATTGTTGAAGACACTGTATTTTGGGCTGATTTGTTATAGGTTTTTTTTTTTAAAGATTCCATCCATTCATTTGACAGATAGAGATCAAAAGTGGGCAGAGAGGCAGGCAGAGAGAGAGGAAGGGAAGCAGGCTCCCTGCCAAGCAAAGAGCCCGATGTGGGGCTCGATCCCAGGACCCGGGGTCATGACCTGAGCCAAACGCAGAGGCTTTAACCCACTGAGCCACCCAGGTGCCCTTTCTTATAGGTTTTATTGTTGATAACTGACTCATACAGTTACTGTATGACTCATACACTTTCCTTTTCGAAGGAAAGTGTACAAGAGCTATCCCTTCAGAGTATCCTTCCATCATTCATTTAAAATAAATGAAGCCAGTAGACAACTGGGGGCCATCTGTTCCTTAGATATACTCAGATGTGTGGAAAATCTGCTTCATAGAACCTTAATTTAAAGATGGATTTCTCACTTTTCATGGATTCATAGGTGTTATTAGGGCTGGAAGTCACAGCAGACACTACACCATAACTCTACCCAATTGAAATATTTGAGACCCAGAGAGAAAAAATTATTTACATGAGGCCATATAGTAAGACAAGGACAGCGCCAGGATTAGACCTTGGGACTACGCCTTCTAATCCAGCACACTTCTGTTACGATTCTTGCAGTATAGTTGATGATTAGGAAAACGATCTGTGAAAGAGTTTTATTAAAAGCATTCATAGTGGTGGGGCACCTGATTGGCTCAGTTGGTTAGCATCTGACTTCAACTCGGGTCATGATCCCAGGGTCCTGGGATCCAGCCCCACATCAAGCTCCCTGCTCAGCAGAAAGCCTCCTTTTCCCTCTGCCACTCCCCCTGCTGTGCTCTCCTGCTCTCTCTCTCTGTCAAGTAAATAAATAAAATCCTTAAAAAAAGCATTCACAGTGGCAGTGAACTTGCTCAGGAATTCCCCAATGTTATCATGCAATTATTTCCTTACTTTTGTTAGTTTCTTTCAAGCTTAGATAATTTTGACCCAGATTTTGATGTGAAACTTGACTGGTAAATGTATTTTAGTGAGAGTAAAATCCATGAAGAATAATGAACTAGCCCAAATATTGAGATCTATACAGTGCTTGAAAACCTCCAAAGAGTCATCAACTTAAAACTCTGAGTTATTCTGTTTGCTAAAGATTCTTCTATGAAGATGAACTAAAAAGAACCTTATCAATTTTATTTGCATCCTTTCTACTGTTGAGATTTTCAACTGCTAAGGGAAAATGTTAGAATTCTGGGAGGGGGGATATTACTTAAATTATTTGAGGGGAAAATTTAACAATACTTTAATATAAAGTTTGCATCTGTGTGATGGACTCAGTTCTTTTAATATTGTATTTTTCTGAGAATTCTGCAAATGTATGCTTAAACTTCTGGAGACATAGTAAGGTGACAGAGAAACAAAACTATTAAGAAGGGTTATCTGTCTTTACAGGCAATATGAAAGTTTCAGGTTCACATGTTACCTTTCCTCTCTCTCAGAACAAAGCAATATTGCATTGTTTTTGAGCTCAGATTCTGTAGTCATACTACCTGTATTTGACTCGATGCTTTGTCAGTTATCATTTGAACAATCAAGGAAAGTTGCTTATCTCTTTGTAAATCTGTTTGTTCCTTTGTAACCTGAAGGTAATAATAGGAATACCTGTCACAGAGAGTTGTTTTAAGATACTAATTCATTCTATATATTTTGTTGTTGTTGAGTGCCTACTATCTACATAATTTCTCTAGGTACTTGAGCAATATTAATGAGCAAAAGCAACAAATATCTCTATCATAAAACATATTCTAAAAGGCATAGATAGGCAAAAAAAAATCTAATAAATGAGCAATGGTATATGGTGTACCTGCAAGCCATAAATACTGTGGGAAAGAATAAAAGTCAAGCAGGATAAAAAAAATCAAGGGTGCTGAAGGAAGGGGTAAGTTTAAAATAAATTGGTGGGATAGATTTCATTGAGAAAGTGCCTTTTGAGCAATGACCTATAGAAGGTGATTGCAAAGTCTGGGAGAGCATTCACAGCTAGGAAATAACTTTGGGTGACTAAAGCTCCCGAGATAGGAGCAGGAGATTAATGAGTATAGAAACCGATGATCGAGAATATTAAGTGATTTGATCCAGTTTGGATGAATCTATGTGAAAGGGTACGTTTTAGAAAAGATTTTATTTATTTATTTGGCAGAGAGAGAGAGAGAGGTCACAAGCAGGCAGAGAGGCAGGCAGAGAGAGAGGGGGAAGCAGACTCCCCACTGAGCAGAGAGCCCAATGCGGGCCTCGATCCCAAGACCCTGAGATCATGACCTGAACCGAAGACAGAGGCTTAACCCACTAAGCCACTCAGGTGCCCATGAAAGGGTATTTTGGCAGTGTGGAGTATAATGGACAGTCATTAGGACACTCTTAGTATCTTAAGACTTAAGGACAGACTTAGTGTCTCCCAGCTTTCCCATCAAACCCATTCTGATAATGTATGTAACCTACAAAAAGTGAATAAACTTGTTCTACTCATGAATGTTCCAAATAATTTGAGATCACTAACACCCCTATGTTTTAATCTCTCAAGGTTTGGTCTCAGAGGGGAGAACTCAAATGCTCATGTTTACAGAAGCTCAGTAGTCATTTGGGTCCAAAAAACAGAGCCTCTCACTCTAGCAGATAGTCTAAGATGGCCCCAGTTATCCACATCTCCTGGTACTTATGCCCTTCACTATTCTCCTTCCCTTGAGTATGGGTGGGACTTGTGACTTGTTTCACACCAAGAGAATACAACAAAAATGTTGGGATATACATGCTTACATGTACATGACTACATTACATAAGATTATAATGTTCATGTTACTAATCTCTCCCTTGCTGGCTTTGAAAAGGCAAGCTGCCTTGTTGAGAAAGCCAATAGGAAGGGACTGAGGATAGTCTCTGGTTGCCAGCCAGTAAGTAACTGAAGCTTGCTGTTGGACAATCTGTGAGAACTTGGATTCTGTCAACAACAGTATGAGCTGGGGGGATCATATCCTCCCTAGCTGAGCCTCAGATGAGAACCCAGCCCTGACTGACACTTGAATTATAGCCTTGTAGATGATCGAGATAAGCTGTGCTCAAACTTAATCTATAGAAACTGTGAGATAACACCTGTATGCTATTTTAAACCACTATGTTTGTGATAATTTGTTAGACAGAAGAAGACAACTAATTTATTTATTCATTTTGCTACAGACCCATTTGAAATAACTTATGCCAAAGCAAACTGAGGCACTCATTACAGTGTATGACTCAGATTGGCTTCAAGAGAGAATCTGCTGCAAGGAGTGTAGTTAACCCAAGTCTGCAGCTATCACACTTTTGGGATCCACTGCAGTGGTTCTCACTCTTTCTCCCACTGCCTCCGGGCTGCTCTCAGCCAATGACTGAACAACTATTTTAGCTGAGATATTGCTGCTCAATGCAGGATTCCTCTATGGATGAATTTTCACTCTGCACACTCCATCAACCTTGCTGACACTTTCTCAGAACAATATAGGAATCAGAATGTCTTTCTTCTTTTACCTTCTCCTTCAGAGTGTCAGACTAACAGTGTGATCTGAGGCCTCTCTCCCTCTCTTTTATTCTTCTTTATTCTTTATATGTACCTCTCCCTGCCCAAATCTCATTCCTTTCTAGATCTGTCTTGCCATCAGCTTCCCCACAGAGCTCAAACTGACATAAGGACCTTCTGATAGTTTTACAGTTTCCCTTGTCTGGTACTTCAGCCGCAAGCTGGGCTGGAAAGATGGTCTCATATACTAGGAACCACGTGAATGGTAAGTACAGCAACATTCATTCACAACACTGCCATTCCAAAGAATCCACATTGACTCTGAGCATGTCACTACTTCTCTGGGGCTGCTTTCTTCTGGTTTAAGTGAGACTGCTGAATTAGATGATTTTTAATATTTTCATTCCTCCTTCTAACTTCTCTAATTGTAAAATGAAAGAAAACAGTAAAAATGACTTACAAGTAAACAAAAGTAGTGGGAGGTGTAGAAAAGAGAGGGGGAACAGAGAAAATAGGACCAATGGAAGGACCTACAAAGCAATAATCATAATTCTGCATTAGCCATTGCAGACTGCTCCTGCTTTACAACGAGATGTTTGTCAGGTTTAAACATTTAATCTAGTTTGATTTAGCTGGCATCATTAATGTCAGGCTTGCTTTAAGCTATTGTATCACTTTTCTAGGGATTTCAGATTGCAAAATCCCCGGGACTGTGTTCAAGTTGAAGGCCAGTTTCCTGTTCTTTTCTTTTCTTTCTTTTTTTTTTTTTTCTCTGTGATCCCTATGGACCCAGCCTGCTCTTCCTTCCTCTTTAAGTATTAACACTATAAACAGACTTTATTGTGGGGCTTCTTCCTCCTCACATTTGCCTCCTTAGTGGTTTATCCTTACTCCTGCTCAACATTTTCTTGGTATGGTCAAAGACAAATGCATGTCTTTGGTATGATGGTTTTTTCTCCCAGAAGAACAAACAAAGGGAAATTCGAAGTTTTAATAAATCTTATGAAGTTCATAGAGTCATTGCCCCTGGTCTATATTTGTCTGCTGCTGGGACATTCATGATATCAAAAAGCACATTAGACTCTAACTCCCTTTGTTGGTATTTCCTCCAGCCTCCATTTCCCTCAGATATTTCCCTTTCTCTAAATCAGAAGACCTTCTTCTCCACAAGGCACCTTCTTTCTGGTAAAGAAGGTGAGATTCTAGACAGAAATATAGACACTAAACCTGTCCATTCAAATGCCCACTTAAATCAAATGTGTGCTTCTGTATAATTAGAAAAGAGGTATTGACAGATGATATTTTCCAAAGGTGACCCCAACATCTCCCAAACAGCATGGTCTTCTACATTAACAGGTAATGTTGCCACACTCCCTTTGAAAAGTGGAATGTGGCCATTGCTGCTATAAACATTGGGGTACAGATGGCCCTTCTTTTCACTCCATCTGTATCTTTGGGGTAAATACCCAGTAGTGCAATTGCAGGGTCATAGGGAAGCTCTATTTTTATTTCTTGAGGAATCTCCACACTGTTTTCCAAAGTGTCTGCATAATTTGCATTCCCACCAACAGTGTAAGAGGGTTCCCCTTTCTCCACATCCTCTCCAACACATGTTGCTTCCTGTCTCGCTAATTTTGGCCATTCTAACTGGTGTAAGATGGTATCTCAATGTGGTTTTAATTTGAATCTCCCTGATGGCTAGTGATGATGAACATTTTTTCATGTGTCTGATAGCCATTTGTATGTCTTCATTGGAGAAGTGTCTGTTCATATCGTCTGCCCTTTTTTTGATATGATTGTCTGTTTTGTGTGTGTTGAGTTTCAGAAGTTCTTTATAGATCCTGGATATCAACCTTTTGTCTGTACTGTCATTTGCAAATATCTTCTCCCATTCCGGGGGTTGACTCTTTGTTTTGTTGACTGTTTCCTTTGCTGTACAGAAGCTTTTGATCTTGATGAAGTCCTAAAAGTTCATCTTCACTTTTGTTTCCTTTGCCTTTGGAGACATATCTTGGAAGAAGTTGCTGTGGCTGATATCGAAGAGGTTACTGCCTATGTTCTCCTCTAGGATTCTGATGGATTCCTGCCTCATGTTGAGGTCTTTTATCCATTTTGAGTTTATCTTTGTGTATGGTGTAAGAGAATGGTCGAGTTTCATTCTTCTACATATAGCTGTCCAGTTTTCCCAGCACCATTTATTGAAGAGACTGTCTTTTTTCCACTGTATATTTTTTCCTGTTTTGTTGAAGATTATTTGCCCATAGAGTTGAGGGTCCATATCTGAGCTCTCTACTCTGTTCCACTGGTCTATGTGTCTGTTTTTATGCCAGTACCAGCCTGTCTTGGTGATCACAGCTTTTGTAGTAAAGCTTGAAATCAGGTAACGTGATGCCCCAGTTTTATTTTTGTTTTTCAACATTTCCTTAGCGATTCGGGCTCTCTTCTGATTCCATACAAATTTTAGGATTATTTGCTCCAGCTCTTTGAAAAATGCCAGTGGAATTTTGATCGGAATGGCATTAAAAGTATAGATTGCTCTAGGCAGTATAGACATTTTAACAAGGTTTATTCTTCCGATCCAAGAGCAACAGAAAAATGGATAAGGAAGATATGGTCCATATACACTATGGAGTATTATGCCTCCATCAGAAAGGATGAATACCCACCTTTTGTAGCAACATGGATGGGACTGGAAGAGATTATGCTGAGTGAAATAAGTCAAGCAGAGAGAGTCAGTTATCATATGGTTTCACTTATTTGTGGAACATAGCAAATAGCATGGAGGACAAGGGGAGATGGAGAGGAGAAGAGTGTTGAGGGAAATTGGAAGGGGAGGTGAACCATGAGAGACTATGGACTCTGAAAAACAATCTGAGGGTTTTGAAGGGGCGGGGGCTGGGAGGTTGGGGGAACCAGGTGGTGGGTACTAGAGAGGGCACGGATTGCATGGAGCAGTGGGTGTGGTGCAAAAACAATGAATACTGTTACACTGAAAAGAAATAGAAAAAAAAGTTAATTGAAAAAATAAGTGAAAATAAGAAAATGAAATATAAAAAAAAAAGAAAAGTGGAATGTGTCTTTTCCTCTTCAATCTGAATCAGCTTATAACTAACTCAACCTATAGATTATGGCAGAAATGGCATTATATGATTTCTAAGACTAGGTCCTAAAAAGCAGTGAAAATTTGCACTGATACTGTGCCAGTGAAATACACAGGCAAGGAAACATGGTTCCAGTAACAAGAGGAAATAAGAGGTCTACCTCCCCAAAACCTCTTTCTGCTGCAGATATTAGATTGAATTTTCTGGCAAGGTACAATTTTTGTTTTGTTTTTATTTGTTTTACTTTAGATAGCACAGATATCCAAAGTAAATAGGAAGCAAACCAGTTGCATTTTAATGGAGGAAAAGAGGACAATAATCAAGAGACCTAAATTAAATAACATCTTTTACACTTTCCCTGGTGGCTTTCCTGGCAGAATGTCTGGCAATTTTCCTGGCGGAATGCCTGTAATGGCAGGGGGTAATGCCTGGTATGGCAGGAATGCCTGGGCTCCATGAAATTCTTAGTGATCCAGAGGTTCTTGCAGCCATGCAGGGTCCAGAAGTTATGGAGGCCTTCCAGAATGTGCCTCAGAACCCAGCGAATATGTCAAAATATTAGAGCAACTGAAAAGCTATGAATCTCATCAGTAAATTGTCAGCCAGATTTGGGGGTCAAGAATAATGCCCTTCTGACAAATAAAGCCTTGCTGAAGGAAAAGCAACTTCAATCACTGCTGCCAGGCACAAACAAGTCAGCTGCAAGAGAAAGGGAGCAGGGGACAACCATAGAAAAGGATGCTTCCCTGAGCAACTCCTTAGTGTCACTTTTATTAGCTAGAAACAATGACCAACAGAAGAGCCAGTGAAGGTCAAACATTAGTCATATGTCTTGTAGACAAACAAGAAGGAGGACTAAGTTTATAGTTAAACAAGCACATTCAAAGGACTCATCTAACTAGCAACAGGCACTTTTGGGAGGAGAAAGGGAAGAGAAGGGAAAAGGGAAGCATGGGGCATTCTGCCCTGAGGGGGCTGGGCGTCCCCAGCCGCTCAGCTTCAAGGTCATATATCGTCCTCTCCCCCAAAGGCCTGTTGCCGGTATGTGTTTTTCTTAAGGCTGTATCTAAATGTCCTTGGTAACTAGTAAAATCATCCAGGGGTTATA
>NW_019154918.1:6065-9267 GCF_002288905.1 Enhydra lutris kenyoni | reverse complement strand
TCCCCTTCAGAAACCCTCAGTTTGTTTCCTGAGATTAAGTGTCTCTTATGCTTTGTCTCCCTCTCTGGTTTCATCTTGCTTCCTTTTCTTCTCTGTTCCCCCTATGATCCTCTGCCTTGTTTCTTAAATTCCACATATCAGAGGGATCATATGATAATTGTCCTCCTTTGATTGACTTATTTTGCTTAGCATAATTACCCTCTACTTCCATCGATGTCATTGCAAATGGCAAGATTTCGGTTTTTTTAAAGATTTTATTTATTTGACACAGAGAGAGTGATCACAAGCAGGCAGAGAGGCAGGCAGAGGGAGGGGGGAAGCAGGCTCTCCACCGAGCAGAGAACACGATGTGGGGCTCAATCCCAGGATCATGAGATCATGACCTGAGCCAAAGGCAGAGACTTAACCCACTGAGCCACCCAGGTGCCCCAAGATTTCATTTTTTGATGGTCGCATAACATTCAGTGCTATACCTATCCTTATATATCCATTCATCTGTCGATGGACATCTGGGTTCTTTGCATACTTTGGCTATTGTGGGCATTGTTCTATAGATATTGGGGTGCAGGTGCCCTTTCAGAGCACTACATTTATATCTTTGGGGTAAATACCCAGGAGTGCAATTGAAGGGTTGTAAGGTTGCTCTATTTTCAACTTCTTGAGGAACCTCCACACTATCTTCCAGGGTGGCTTCACCAGCTTGCATTCCCACCAACACTGTAAAAGAGTTCCTGTTTCTCTATATTGTCACCAACATCTGTCGTTTCCTGACTTGTTCATTTTAGGCATTCTGACTAGGGTAAGGTGTATCTCATTATGGATTTGATTTGTATTTCTCTAATGTCATGGGATGTTGAGCACTTTTTTGTGTGTCTGCTGGCCATTTGGATGTCTTCTTTGGAGAAATATCTGTTCATGTCTTTGGCCTATGTCTTGATTGGATTATTTGTTCTGTGGGTGTTGAGTTTGGTAAGTTCTTTCTAGATTTTGGATACTAGCCCTTTATCTGATATGTCATTTGAAAATATCTTCTGTCGTTCTGTTTATTGTCTTTTGGTTTTGTTGACTGTTTCCTTTGCTGTGCAAAAGCTTTCAATCTTGATGAAATCCCAACAGTTCATTTTTGCTTTGGTTTCCCTCACCTTTGGAGATGTGTCTAGCAAGAAGTTGCTCTGGCTGAGGTCAAAGAGGTTGCTGCCTGTATTCTCCTCAAGGATTTGGATGAATTCCTGTCTCACCTTGAGATCTTTCATCTATTTTGAGTCTATTTTTTGTTTATGGTATAAGGAAATGGTCCAGTTTAATTCTTTTGCACGTGACTGCCCCATGTTCCCAGCACCATTTATTGAAGACCCTTTTTTCCCCCACTGGATAGTCTATCTTGCTTTGAGGAAGATTAGTTGACCCTCGAGTTGAGGGTCCATTTCTGGTTTCTCTATTCTGTTCCATTGATCTATGTGTCTGTTTTTGTGCCAGTACCATACTGTCTTGAGGATTGAAGCTGTGTAATAGATCTTGAAGTCTGGAATTGTGATACCACCAGCTTTCATTTTCTTTTCAACATTTGTTTGGCTATTCTATGTCTTTTCTGCTTCCATAGAAATTTGGGGATAATTTATCCAAGTTCTGTGAAAAATGTGGATGGTACTTTGATAGGGATTGCATTGAATCTGTGCATTGTTCTAGGGAGCATAGACATTTTCACAATATTTGTTCTTCCAACCCATGAGCATGGAATGTTTTCCCATTTTTTTTTGTCTTTCTCCATTTCTTTCATGACTATTCTATAGTTTTTTTGAGTACAGATCCTTTCCCTCTTTGGTTTGATGGGTTCCTAANTTTTTTGAGTACAGATCCTTTCCCTCTTTGGTTTGATGGGTTCCTAAGTATCTTATGGTTTGGGGTGCAATTATACATGGGATGGACTCCTTAATTTCTCTTTCTTCTGTTACATTGTTGCTGTGGGCAAATGCCAGTGATTTCAGTGCATTGATTTTATATCTTGTCACTTTATGGAATTTCTGGATGAGTTCTAGCAATTTTGGGGTGGAGTCTTTTGGGTTTTCCACAGAAAGTGTCCTGTTGTCTGCAGAGGGTGATAGTTTGACTTCTTCTTTGCCAATTTGGATGCCTTTTATTTCTTTGTTGTTGTCTGATTGCTGAGGCTAGAAATTCTAGTACTATGTTGAACAATAGTGATGAGAATGGGCACTCCTGTTGTGTTCCTGACCTGAAGGGAAGAGCTCTCAGTTTTCCCCCACTGGGAATGATGTTCTCTGTGGGGTTCTCATAGATGGCCTTTATGTTGTGGAGGTATGTACATTCTATTCCTCCATAATGAAGAGTTTTGAACATGAAAGGATATTGTAATTTGTCAAATGCTTTTTCTGCATCTATTGAGAGGATCCTGTGGTTCTTGTTCTTTCTTCTATTAAGATAGTGTATTATATTGATTGATTTCTGGTTGTCGAACCACCCTTACAGCCCAAGAAAAATTCAGTATGGTCATGGTGAATCATCCTTTTAATGTATGGTTGGATCCTATTGGCTAGTATCCTGGTGAGAATTTTTGCATCCCTATTTATCAGGGATGGTGGTCAGTAATTCTCCTTTTCGGTGGGGTCTTTGTCTGGTTTTGGGATCAAGGTAATGCTGGCCTCATCAAAAGGGTTTGGAAGTTTTCCTTCCAGGTCTGTTTTTTGGAAAAGCTTCAAAAGAAGAGGTATTAAATCTTCTTTAAATGTTTGGTACAATTCCCCTGGGAAGCCATCTGGCATTGGGCTCTTGTTTCCTGGGGGATTTTTGATGACTGCTTCAATTTCCTTGCTGATTATGGGTCTCTTCAGGTTTCCTATTCTTCCCGGTTCAGTTTTAGTCATTTCCGTGTTTCTGGGAATGCATCCACTTCCTCGAGACTGCCTGATTTGTTGACATAGACTTGCCATCCTATGTTCTTATATTTGTTTGTATTTCTTTGGTGTTGGGTGTGATTTCTCTTCATTCATTCGATATTTTATTGATTTGGGTCCTTTCTCTTTTCTTTTGGAGAAGTCTGGCCAGGAGTGTATCAATCTTATTAATTCTTTCAAAGAACCAGCTTTTAGTTTTATTGATCTATTCTACAATTCTCTTGGTTTCTACTTCATTGATTTCTGCTCTAATCTTTATTATTTCTCTTCTCCTTCTAGGTTTAGCTTTCTAC
>NW_019154918.1:1727-5649 GCF_002288905.1 Enhydra lutris kenyoni | reverse complement strand
TTTGTGCTCCGTTGCTCTGCCTCTTGCCGGGAGCCGGCCCCTCCCCCCGCGGTCTATCTTCCCGTCGCTTTGGATTCACTTCTCCGCCAGTCCTACCTTTCAGAAAGTGGTTGATTTTCTGTTTCTGGAATTGTTGTTCTTCTTCTCTTCGATCTCCCGTTGGATTTGTAGGTGTTTGCAATCTTTAGATAAGCTATCTAGCTGATCTCCCACTACCTGAAGTAGTCTCAGCCTGCTACTTCTCTGCCATCTTGACTCCTCCCCCATTCTGACTATTTTTTAACTGGGTTATTTGTTTTTTGGGTGTTGTGTTGTATCCATTCTATATATTTTGGACACATTTCTTTATTGCATAGAATATTTGCAAATATCTTCTCTCTTTCAGTAACTTGTCTTATTATTATTACTTCTTCATAGTTCTTCTGCTGAGCAGAAACTTTTTATTTTGATATGGTCCCAGTAGTTTATTTTTTATTTTATTTCCTTTGCCTCAGGAAACAGTTTAGAAAAATGTTGCTTTGGTCCATGTCAAGAAGTTACTGTCTATGCCCTCTTATAAGATTTTTATGGTTTCAGGTCTTCCACTGAGATCCTGAAACTTTTGAGTTCATTTGTCTGTATGGTGTAAGGAAGCAGAGTAATTTCATTCTTTTGTGCCTAGCTGTCCAGTTTTCCCAACACCATTTTTTTGTAGAGACTGTCCTTTTTCTTTTCGATATTGTCCGCTTTGTGGAAGATTAATTGGCCACAATATTGTGGGTTTATATGTGCGCTTCTATCCTGTTCCTTTGGTCACTGTGTGCATTTTTGTGCCAGTACCATACTGTTAGGATAACTAGAGCTTGGTAGTATAACTTGAAATCTGGAATTGTGACTCCTCCAGCTTTGTTTTTCTTTCTCAAGATTGCATTGGCTGTTCAGTATCTTTGGTGGTTCCATTCAAATTTTTAGGAGTGTTTCCTTAAGTCCGTTTTGTTTAACTTAAATTCAGCATATAGCAACATATAGCCAACATATAACACATCTTTAGTTTCAGATGTAGTGTACAATAATAGATCCGGTGTGTATAACACCTGGTGCTCATTGCACCATGTGCCCTCCTTAATGCCCATCACCCAGTTACCCCATCCCCCATCCACCTCCCCTCCAGCAACCCTCAGTTTGTTTCTCTAATGAGGAGTGTCTTATGGTTTTTCTCCCTCTCTAGTGACTTCCCATTCAGTCTTCCCTTCCTTCCCCTCTGATCCTCTGTGGTGTTTCTTCTATTTTACATATGAGTGAACCCATGTGCTGATTGTCTTTCTCTGATAGACTAATTTTGCTCAGCATAATACCCTCCAGTTCCATCCAGGTGGATGTGATGATAAGTCTTCATCCTCTCGGATGGCTGACTAATATTCCATTGTAGATATGAGCCACATCTTCTTTATCCATTCATCTCTTTCTGGAATCTGGGCTCTTTCCTTAGTTTTGCTAGAGTGGATATCGCTGCTTTGAACGTTGGGGGGCAGGTGCCACTACTTTTCACTCAATCTGTATCTTTGGGGTAAATACCTCGTAGTGCAATTGCTGGGTCATAGGGCAGCTGTATTTTTAAGTTCTTGAAGAAACTCGATAACCTTTGGCAGAGTGGCTGTCTGAGCTTGCATTCCCACCAGCAGTGTAAGAGTGTTCCCCATTTGCCACATCGTCGCCAACATTTGTTATTGCCTGCCTTGATAATTTTAGCCACGCCAGCTGTTTTAAGGTGGTATCTCATTGTGGTTTTGATTTGTATTTCCATGATGGCTATTGATGTGGAGCACTTTTTTGTGTATCTCTTGGGTGCTTGTATGTCCTTTTGTTAGAACGGTGTGTTCATGTTTACACCTATGCCTTAAGCTGGATAAGATTAGTCCCAGAAGCATGGAAGATGTGATCTGCTTAGTTGTGGAGACCTTCAAGGACATTTGAATTAAGGGTTAGAGTTAAGGAGAGTATCAGGCTCAGGCTTTGCATTCAGTATAGTATGAAAGTATAAATAAATAATTGGTTCTTCTCCATAAAATACTCTGAGAAATGGTTCAAGATTTCGTTCAGATTTCTCATGCTCTAAATCCTTTCTAGGGTTCCAAAAGGTATGATTTATAACTTTGTTGTAGGTACATCTGCTTTGCTCGGGTGTTTCCATTCCCTGGGGAATTCGAGGCAGTCCTCTGGACGTGGTCCTTTAAAAAAGCCAACCTAGGTTAGGGTTGTGGCCTAGGATCATGGCAAATTCAATCTGCCAATCATATGGCAGGACTCCCTGAGCGCTGTGTTGAGGGCTTAGGTCAGGGGGAGTGTCAGGCTCCAGGCTGGTGTGGAGGTAGCCTCGGGTGGGCATGCTGATTCCTCATGCTCTGAATCATTTCCGGAGTTCCAAACAACATGGTTTCCTTCTGGGTGGCACACGGAGTCTTCTGAATTGCTCAGGTGTGCCTAGTACCTGGCGCTTTGGCAGAGGTCTCTGGAAATGCACCCCTCCAAGCCCAACCTAGGGTCAAGGTTGGGGTCACATGTTAGGATCAGGAGTTAGGGGTAGGGGTAGGTTTAGGAGTTTGCTAGGGTTAATTTACTTGCCTTTTAATACAAGATGTCCATGTTTAAATAAGACATTTTAGAGTATTTTACAGTGAGTAAAGGTTAGCATGTAACCCAGATAGTTACGGAGAAGAACTAAATGTTCGAAAGCAACTCTTAAGACAATATTTCTTGGCATTTCTGTGGCAAGAGAATTGAATATAGATAATTGAAAATAGAGTTGCTTGTCACTTTTTGCACAGATGGATTTACTGGCCCTGTCTTTCCAGTCTTGGCTGAAAGCATCTTCTTAATAGGCTTCCTTAAGGGTTCTCTCTGAATGGCATGGCTCTCTTAGCCCTGAGCCTGCCTTCCTTCCTATCGTTAATCTATTCATTATATCCCACGCTCTCTGCAAGTTCCCAGGTAGGACTAAACCTGTACATTTGCACTGAGAAGATACTCCAGAGTATATTTATTAATTGAAAAAGTATGACTTTCTTTTTAATCAAAAATATCCCTGTTTTATCAGTGAATTTTTACTGTTTCAGAATATATTTGGAGAAATCTATTGCTCCATGAATACACATCTGTCAAGGCTGTGGCGTCCTTATGTCCTGTGTCATGGTTCCCTGAGCTAGCTGGAGCACTCATGACCCATGCATGAAGCTCAGCTTCAAACCTTAGGGGTGATTTCTGTGAAGACACTGGGGTGCATCTGGGGGACTTGTGCTGCTGGACACCACCGTGTCATCTGGGGCCAGATGTGATGTGAGCACCCCCTCTTTCACTAGCTTTTCCCATCTTCCTCTACCCTGTGTCATCATGTGGGTTTCCACCCACCATATCTTTGCAGACAAATTCTGATATGGCCTATGGCTTGGGACTCCATTGGCATCACAGAGTCCTGTTATAACCAGTGTCAGAGGGTTCTGTGGCACTGACATGACGTTTGTTTGCAGAATATGCTCCATCAAGAGTCCCATGAGATTCTAGGAGTCCAGGAAAGATAAATGGGTGATTGTGGCTCTAGCTAAAGCCACTATGGGGATCATGCTGGAGGCCACCAACATCTCAGGCTGCCTCTTTTGCTGATTTGCAATATGACCTAGGAGAGTCACTTCCTTGGAGTTTCAGGCTCATCATTTCTAAAACAAGGAAATGTTTTTAGATTAACTGATTCATTCAAGACTATGGAATGAACTCCTTGGAAGTTCTAGGCAGTTTCCAAGATGGATTCTATGTCAGGAGTTCTGACACCCAACCTCCCTGCTCCCATTGACTTTCCCCATTGGACATAGTAGCTGTTCCATGGAAATTCCGCAGGGCAGCATTGGACTAGCAGGTGAGTTCAGGGTGCGCCCCCAGGCCATCTGATGTG
>NW_019154918.1:0-1153 GCF_002288905.1 Enhydra lutris kenyoni | reverse complement strand
AGGCCATCTGATGTGGCTGAGGGGTCATGAGCTTTTCTGAACCCAAACGAAGGTTGTGGCTGTGCTGTCTTACTTGCACAGAATCGCAGTGCCTGGATCAGGCCTTCACTGCAACAGCTGAGCCGGCTTAGTGAGGACTTTGCCCAGGACACTAGCCCCGTGACACTGTGAGGGCAGTTGGAGTCCACAGTTAAGTCATACAATGCGACAAGTAATTCTACATCCGGGTAGATGATGCAGAGTATAGTTTCACAGCAAACATGAAAAAAAAATTTTTCAGTGACAAAATAGTATGTAGTTAAACATAGTCTGTGCTATGGCAGGGATGGCAAAAGTGAACGATGGGGTCGGAAAGGGGGGTGGGAGTTCCAAGAAGCAGGTTGAGGTCGTCAGCAGGTAGGAGCTGTCTCAGGGAGGAAGGGACCAGGAGACTAGTCACGGGTTCCAACAGTGCAGCTTCAGGGTGTGTGCTCTGCCTGACCCACTTCTCCCAGGGGACCTAGGGGCATTCTAGCTCCAGAGGCTCTGCAGACTGCATACTAGCCTGAGCAGAGCCTCCATGGTATGTCTTCTTGGTTCCTGGGTGTGGCTCTTTCTCTGCTTCTGGAAGCTGTTGGTGCTTTTGTGTTCCTCTGAGCTGCACTATTTTGTGTGGATTCAGTACTGTTAGTTGACACGAGTTCTTCCTGAAACGAAGTGGGATAGAAGTCATCCTTGTTTCCTAAGTACCTGAATAGTTTCGATAGGACTGGCCTTTTCCCAGGCCCCTGTGGCTTCATCTGCTCGCCAACTCTGAGACTTTAGAAAACATTTTTCTATTTTTAACAGATTGAAAGAATGAGTTTGGTTTTTAAAGAATTCAACAAAGTCCCACTTTTCGTAATCTATAAAATGATGTGTAAACATTGAATGGACAAGGTCTGACAGAATGAAGGAAGAATTGGCTTTGTACTGGGGTTTGTGCCACTGTTTACTCACTGTTGCCCCCGTGTGGCCACTCTCCAGATAGCACGTGGCCAAATGTTTTCCAATTACCAGACTGTAAGGGCATTAAGACAGAAGAAGGTTGGTCCCTGAATTCCTTAGCTTATAAAAAACCGTCCTCCAATTTATGAGCGATCTTCTAAATCAAGTGTATCTTAACTAGATATTA
>NW_019154917.1:0-9271 GCF_002288905.1 Enhydra lutris kenyoni | reverse complement strand
AAGCACCTGAGGACGTTCGAGTGTGAGATGTCTGCTCACGCTGGAATTTGTATCCATGATGGCCAACGAATGCTCGTGCGTCCCCAAGAAACCTTGGCTGCTTTCCCAAGCTGGAGCTTGTGAGCTGCTCCAAACAGCAAGGTGTCCTTCAGCGGGACAAGTGAAGTCCAGTTAGAGGGCTCCAGGGTCCCCATATGGAAAGATTCGATAGCAGAGCTCTCCGAATGGATGCCTGGAAACTCCACCGCCGTTACCACTGAAGCCTAGGTACAGGGCCGCTTTGATCCAGTGGCTCTGCTTCGCAGTTCCAAGGGATCTGAGTTGACGGAGGTTCTCAGTCAGAGGGGTCACAATGCTGCTTGGTGTCCAGGGAGACCTTAAATGTGGCGGTAGCTCTGGTGCCATGCAGGAACCTCCTAGCCTTTGGGTGGGACCCTGTTCCCCAGAGCAAAGTTTCCTCCTCGGGACCATAGGTGTTCTACTCTATGGCTCAGGGACCACACGTTGGGCCATATGTTGGTTTTCCAGAACAGGCCGGAGGGACAGAGGTCTGAAAACCTAAGCTAGGTTTGGGATGAAGTCCTAGGGGCATGTCAGGTTGAATCTTCGGACTCAGGTACATTGACGTGCGTGTCTTCCTGGAGGTAGGTGCTGACGGTGTCTCATACTGCGCCTTTTTCCAGCGGCCTATGAAATTGGGTTGGGTTCAGGTGCCTTGAAGGTTTCTCCCATTTTGGATGGTTTGGGCAACTGAAACGGGCAGAGTTTCCTTGGGAGAGCAGGTCCAGTGATGCGGTGTGGTTCTGGGGATCCAATCCTGGAGGGAATGTGGTCAAGTCTTTGGGAACGAAGTCTTCAGACAGCAACTCGGGGAAGAATTAGGGGCGAGGTTATGGCAGGCCCGATGTGCAGACCCTGAAAGCAGCTCTTCAGGATTTGAAATTCGGGAGCCTGGGAGGCAGTAGCAGAGGCTTTTCTCTCTGGACTGTATACCTAGGATGGTCTCGGAATGGACGGGTGATCACATGAGTCCATGGGATATTCTCCCTTTCTTGGGATTCTGCCAGGCTCCCAAGAGTTCGGTGTTTTTCTCGGGGAAGGGAAGAGTGCTCTTTTCCAACTCAGGGGTCCTGCCCAAACAGTGATTCCAGAGACGGGTTGTGGGTCACGTGGCTTTGTATACCCCAGCAAGCGTTAGTATTTGTGTCTAGGGGCACAATAGGTTCTCTCTATGGGATCCTGGTTAAGCCCCGACAGGCTGTGGTTGAAAGGGGTCTCAGGCTAAGAGTCACAATGCCTGTTTGTGCCCAGTTGCCCCTCCTGAGTGGGCGTGGTCTCATGGGCCATGCAGGTGGCTCCCACTCTGAAAGTAGTACCACCAAATCAACATCCGCTTTCCTGCCATGGGGAAGGAGGAGGACTCTGTTGTGCTTCAGGTACACACAAGGGAAGGGTTTTGCACTACCTTCTGGGGTCAGATACCTGCATACCCAGGTTGGATGGAATAACGTGCTCGGGCCAAGGCAGTTCCCACCTGCAGGTTATGGGTCCAGCTATCTGGCTGTCCCACAGGACATTGGGTCTCGGGCTGTGGTACACAGAGCTTTAGTTCACAGAGCGACCTGTGATATCAGGGTGCCCTTGAGGGCCGTGTGGTTGGACGCTCATTTGCGGTTTTGGGCAGACCTGTAGGACATTTCTTCTTTCTGTTGGCCAGGTAGAAGGCAGCTTGGTGACTCCAGGATTCCCAAGGTGGAGGGCCTGCTGGCCAAGCTGGTGAGGATCGAAATCTGAAAACACAAGCTATGGTTATGTTCAGTGCCGAGGGCATGACAGTTCTAATGTGCAGCAGCTGTTTCAAGAATCCAATAATGAGGATGGGCAAGGGTGAGATGTCTGCTCACACTGGAATTTGTATCCATGAGGGCCAACGAATGCTCGGGTGGCCTCAAGAAGCCTTGGAGGCTTATCCAAGCTGGAGCTTGTGAGGTGCTCCAAACCACAAGGTGTCCTTCTGCGGGACAGGGGAAGTCAGCTTTGAGGTCTCCCACATGGAAAGATTCGACAGCAGAGCTCTCCGAATGGATGCCTGGAAACCCCACCTCGCGTTACCACAACAGCAAAGGAACAGGGTAGCTTTGATCCGCTGCCTCTGGTTCGAAGTTCTAAGTGATCTGAGTTGACAGAAGTTCTCAGTCTGACGGGTCCCAATTCTGCTTGATGTCCAGGGAGACCTTAGAATGTGGCTGTGGCTCTGGGGCCATGCAGGAATCTCCTAGCCTGTGGGTGGGACCCCGTTCCCAAGAGCAAAGTTACCTTCTCGGGACCAGAGGGGTTCTACTGTATGGTTAAGGGACCACACGTTGGGCCATATGTTGGTTTTCCAGAACAGGCCTGAGTGACAGAGGCCTGAAATCCTAATGTATGTATTGGATGATGTTCTAGGGGTATGTCAGGTTCAATCTTCAGACTCTGGTCCATTGACGTGCGTTTCTTCTTGCAGGTAGGTGCCGAAGATGTGTCAGTCAGACTGCGCATTTTTTCCAGAGCAGCCTACGAAATTGGTGTGGGTGCAGGTGCCTTGAAGTTTTCTCCCATTCTGGAAGGTTTATGCAACTGAGATGTGCAGAGTTACCTCGGGAGAGCAGGCCCAATGATGCTGTTTGGTTCTGGAGGTCCAATCCTGGAGGGCATGTGGTCACGGCTTTGGGAAACAAGTCTTCAGACAGCAACTCGGGAAAGACTTAGGAGCGAAGTTATGGCAGGCCCGATCTGGAGACCCTGAAAGCAGCTCCTCAGTATTTGCAATTCGGATGCCTGGGAGCAGTAGCAGAGGCTTTTCTGTCTGGACTCTATATCTAGGATGGCCTCAGAATAATAGGGTTGCTACATGGGTCCATGGGAGGTTCTTCCTATCTAGGGTTTTTCCCCAGCTCCCAAGAGTTTGCTGTCTTTCTCGGGGAAGGGAAGAGTGCTGTTTTCCACGTCAGGTGTCCCGCCCAAACAAGGATTCCAGAGTGGGGTTGTGGGTCACGTGGCCTGGACAACCCCACCAAGGGTTCGGATTTGGGCCAAGAGGCACGAGAGGCCTGACTCTGGCTTCCTGGTCCCGGCCCCAACAGGGTGTGCTTTAAAGGGGTCTCAGGATGAGGGTCACAAGGCCTGCTTGGGCCCAGCTGCCCCTCCTGAGTGGGCGTGGTCTCATGGGCCATGTAGATGGCTTCCACTCTAGAGTAGTACAACCATCTCCACATCCACATAACTGCCATGAGGAAGGAGGAGTACTCTGCTGGGATTCAGGTTCCCCCATAGGCAGGGATTTGCGCTACCTTCTGTGGTCAGATACCTGTATACCCAGGTTCGCAGTAGATGAAGGGCTCTGACCAAGACAGAGCCCACCTGCAGGATAACGGTCGCGCTATGTGGCTGGCTGACAGGACGTCGGGGCTCGGGCTTTGTCAGACAAAGCATCAGTTCACTGGGCGGCCTATGATATCAGGGTGCCCTTGAGGGCCATGCTGCTGGACCCTCATCTGAGGATTCAGGTCTGACCCGTAGGGCATTTCTTCCTTCCGGTGGGCAGGCAGAAGAAGCTTTGTTTTTCCAGAATTCCCAATATGGAAGGCCTGCCTTCAAGGTGTGTGATGATGGAAGTCTGAAAACAAAGCTATGGTTATGTTCAGTGCTGAGGCTATAACAGTTCCAAGGTGCAGCGTCTGTTTCGAGATCTCAAGCACCTGTGGACGTTCGAGTGTGAGATGTCTGCTCACGCTGGAATATGTATCCATGATGGCCCACGAATGCTCGTGCGGCCTCAAGAAACCTTGGAGGCTTTCACAAGCTGGAAGTTTTGAGCTTCTCCAAACAGCAAGGTGTCCTATAGCGGACAGGGGAAGTCGAATTAGAGGGCTCCAGGGTCCCCATATGGAAAGATTTGATAGCAGAGTTCTCCGAATGGATGCCTGGAAACTCCACCTCCGTTACCACTGAAGCCTAGGAACAGGGCAGCTTTGATCCAGTGGCTCTGCTTCGCAGTTCCAGGGGATCTGAGTTGACGGAGGTTCTCAGTCAGACGGGTCACAATGCTGCTTGGTGTCCCCGGAGACCTCAGAATGTGGCGGTAGCTCTGGGGCCGTGCAGGAACCTCCTAGCCTGTGGGTGGGACCCCGTTCCCAAGAGCAATGTTCCCTTCTCGGGACCAGAGGGGTTCTACTGTATGACTCAGGGACCACACGTTGGGCCATATGTTGGTTTTCCTGAACAGTCCGGAGGGACAGAGGCCTGAACACCTAAGCTAGGTTTTGGATGAGGTTCTAGGGGCATGTCAGGTTGAATCATCGGACTCAGGCCCATTGACGTGCGTGTCTTCCTGGAGGTAGGTGCTGACCGTGTCTCATACTGCGCCTTTTTTTCCAGAGCGGCCTATGCAATTGGGGTTGGTTCAGGTGCCTTGCAGGTTTCTCCCATTCTGGATGGTTTGGGCAACTGAGACGGGCAGAGTTTCCTCGGGAGAGCAGGCCCAGTGATGCGGTGTGGTTCTGGGGATCCCATCATGGAGGGCATGTGGTCAAGGCTTTGGGAACGAAGTCTTCAGACAGCTACTCGGGGAAGAATTAGGGGCGAGGTTATGGCAGTCCCGATGTGCAGATCCTGAAAGCAGCTCATCAGTATTTGAAATTCGGGTGCCTGGGATGCAGTAGCAGAGGCTTTTCTCTCTGGACTGTATACCTAGGATGGTCTCGGAATGGACGGGTGAGCACATGGGTCCATGGGATATTCTCCCTTTCTGGGGATTCTGCCAGGCTCCCAAGAGTTTGGTGTTTATCTGGGGGAAGGGAAGAGTGCTTTTTTCCCTCTCAGGGGTCCTGCCCAAACAGGGATTCCAGAGACGGGTAGTGGGTCACGTGGCCTGGACAACCCCACCAAGGGGTAGGATTTGGGTCTAGGGGTACAATAGGTTCTCTCTGTGGGATCCTGGTCCAGCCCCGACAGGCTGTGCTTGAAAGGGGTCTCAGGCTAAGAGTCACAATGTATGTTTGTTCCCAGTTGCCCCTCCTGAGTGGGCGTGGTCTCATGGGCTATGCAGGTGGCTCCTACTCTGAAAGTAGTACCACCATATCAACATCCACTTTCCTGCCATGGGGAAGGAGGAGTACATTGTTGTGCTTCAGGTACACACAAGGGCAGGTTTTTGCACTACCTTCTGGGGTCAGATACCTGCATACCCAGGTTGGATTTAAATAACGGGCTCGGGCCAAGGCTGTCCCACCAGCAGGATATGGGTCCCGCTATCTGGCTGGCCGACAGGAGATTGGGTCTCGGGCTGTGTTACACAGAGCATTAGTTCACAGGACGACCTATGATATTAGGGTGTCCTTGAGGGCCGTGTGTTTGGACGCTCATTGGGGTTTTGGGAAGACCTGTAGGACATTTCTTCTTTCTGTTGGCAGGTAGAAGGCAGCTTTGTGACTCCAGAATTCCCAAGGTGGATGGCTTGCTTGCAAAGCTTGTGAGGATCAAAATCTGAAAACACAAGCTATGGTTATGTTCAGTGCCGAGGGCATGACAGTGCCAATGTGCAGCAGCTGTTTCAAGATCTCCAGCTCCTGAGGATGGGCGAGGGTGAGATATCTGCTCACACTGGAATTTGTATCCTTGATGGCCAACGAATGTTCGGGTGGCCTAAAGAAGCCTTGGAGGCTTATGCACGCTGGAGCTTGTGAGCTGCTCCAAACCACAAGGTGTCCTTCTGCGGGACAGGGGAAGTCAGCTTAGAGGTCTCTCACATGGAACGATTCGACAGCAGAGCTCCGAATGGATGCCTGGGAACCCCACCTCGTGTTCCCACAGCAGCCAAGGAACAGGGCACCTTTGATCCGCTGCCTCTGGTTCGAAGTTCCAAGTGAACTGAGTTGACAGAGGTTCTCATTCTGACGGGTCCCAATGATGCTTGGTGTCCAGGGAGACCTTAGAATGTGGCTGTGGCTCTGGGGCCATGCAGGAATCTCCTCGGCTGAGGGTTGGTCCCCGTTCACAAGAGCAAGGTTTCCTTCTCGAGACCAGAGGGATTCTATTGTATGGCTAGGGGCCACACGTTGGGCCATAAGTTGGTTTTCCAGAACAGGCCTGAGGGACAGAGGCCTAGAAACCTAAGCTAGGTATTGGATGAGGTTCTAGGGGCATGTCAGGTTCAATCTTCAGACTCACGTCCATTGACGTGCGTTTCTTCCTGCAGGTAGGTGCTGAAGGTGTGTCAGTCAGACTGCGCATTTTTTACAGAGTAGTCTATGAAATTGGTGTGGGTGCAGGTGCCTTGAAGTTTTCTCCCATTCTGGAAGGTGTGGGCAACTGAGATGTGCAGAGTTCCCTCGGGAGAGCAGGCCCAGTGATGCTGTTTGGTTCTGGAGGTCCCATCCTGGAGGGCATGTGGTCACGGCTTTGGGAACCAAGTCTTCAGACAGCAACTCGGCGAAGAATTAGGAGCGTAGTAATGGCAGACCCGATCTGCAGACCCTGAAAGCAGCTCCTCAGGATTTGAAATTCTGATGCCTGGGAGCAGTAGCAGAGGCTTTTCTGTCTGGACTCTATATGTAAGATGGCCTCGGAATGATAGGGTTGCTACATGGGTCCATGGGAGGTTCTTCCTATCTGGGGTTTTTCCCCAGCTCCCAAGAGTTTGCTGCCTTTCTGCGAGAAGGGAAGATGGCTGTTTTCCACATCAGTGTTCCCGCCCAAACAAGGATTCCAGAGTGGGTATGTGGGTCACGTGGCCTGGACAACACCACCAAGGGTTAGGATTTGGGCAAAGAGGCACGAGAGGCCTGCTCTCTGGCTTTCTGGCCCAGCCCCCAACAGGGTGTGCTTTAAAGGGGTCTCAGGCTGAGGGTCACAATGCCTGCTTGTGCCCAGCTGCACCTCCTGTATGGTCGTGGTCTCATGGGCCATGTAGCTGGCTCCCACCCTAGAGTAGTACAACCATCTCCACATCCACATTCCTGCCATGAGGAAGGAGGAGTACTCTGCTGTGATTCAGTTTCCCCCATAGGCAGGGATTTGCGCTTCCTTCTGGTGTCAGATACCTGCATACACAGGTTCGCAGGAGATGACGGGCTCTGACCAAGACAGAGCTCACCTGCAGGATATGGGTAGCGCTATGTGGCTGGCTCACAGGAGGCCGGGGCTTGGGCTGTGTCACACAGAGCATCAGTTCACAGGGCGGACTATGATATCAGGGTGCCCTTGAGGTCCATGCTGCTGGACCCTCATCTGGGGATTCTGGGCAGACCCGTAGGGCATTACTTCCTTCCGGTGGGCAGGCAGAAGGCAGCTTTGTTTTTCCAGAATTCCCAATATGGATGGCCTGCTGGCAAGGTGTGTGAAAATGGAAGTCTGAAAACAAAGCTATGCTTCTGTTCAGTGCCGAGGCCATAACAGTTCCAATGTGCAGCGTCTGATTCGAGATCTCAAGCACCTGAGGATGATCGAGTGTGAGATGTCTGCTCACGCTGGAATTTGTATCCATGATGGCCCACGAATTCTCGTGCGGTCTCAAGAAGCCCTGGCGTCTTTCCGAAGCTGGAGGTTGTGAGCTGCTCCAAACAGCAAGTTGTCATACAGCGGGACAGGGGAAGTCCAGTTAGAGGGCACCATGGTCCCCATATGGAAAGATTCGATAGCAGAGCTCTCCGAATGGATGCCTGGAAACTCCACCTCCGTTACCACTGAAGCCTAGGAATATGGCAGCTTAGATCCAGAGCTCTGCTTCGCAGTTCCAAGGTATCTTAGTTGACGGAGGTTCTCAGTCAGATGGGTCACAATGCTGCTTGGTGTCCAGGGAGACCTTAGAATGTGGCGGTAGCTCTGGGTCCATGCAGGAACCTCCTAGCCTGTGGGTGGGACCCGTTCCCAAGAGCAAAGTTTCCTTTTAGGGTCCAGATGGGTTCTACTATATGGCTCAGGGACCACCTGTTGGGCCATATGTTGGTTTTCCTGAACAGGCCGGAGGGACAGAGGCCTGAAAACCTAAGCTAGGTTTTGGATGAGGTCCTAGGGGCATGTCAGGTTGATTTTTCTGACTCAGGCCCATTGACGTGCGTGTCTCCTGGATGTAGGTGCTGACGGTGTCTCATACTGCGCCTTTTTTCCAGTGCGGCCTATGAAATTGGGGTGGGTTCAGGTGCCTTGCAGGTGTCTCCCATTCTGGATGGTTTGGGCAACTGAGAGGGGCAGAGTTTCCTCGGGAGAGAAGACCCAGTGATGCGGTGTGGTTCTGATGGTCCCATCCTAGAGGGCATGTTGTCAAGGCTTTGGGAACGAAGTCGTCAGACAGCAACTCGGGGAAGAATTAGGGGCGAAGTTATGGCAGGCCCGATGTGCAGACCCTGAAACCTACTCCTCAGGATTTGAAATTCGGGTGCCTGGGAGGCAGTAGCAGAGGCTTTTGTCTCAGGACTGTATACCTAGGATGGTCTCGGAATAGACGGGTGAGCACATGGGTCCATGGGATATTCGCCCTTTCTGCGGTTTCTGCCAGGCTCCCAAGAGTTTGATGTTTTTCTGGGGGAAGGGAAGAGTGCTGTTTTCCATCTCAGGGGTCCTGCCCAAACAGGGATTCCAGAGATGGGTTGTGGATCACGTGGCCTGGACAACCCCACCAAGGGTTAGGATTTGGGTCTAGGGGCACAATAGGTTCTCTCTGTGGGATCCTGGTCCAGCCCCGACAGGCTGTGCTTGAAAGGGGTCTCAGGCTAAGAGTCACAATGTATGTTTGTTCCCAGTTGCCCCTCCTGAGTGGGCGTGGTCTCATGGGCCATGTAGCTGACTCCCACCCTAGAGTAATACAGCCATCTCAACATCCACATTCCTGCCATGGGGAAGGAGGAGGACTCTGTTGTGCTTCAGGTACACACAAGGGCAGGGTTTTTGCACTACCTTCTGTGGTCAGATACCTGCATACCAATATTGGATGGAAATAAAGAGCTCAGGCCAAGGCACTTCCCACATGCAGGATATGGGTCCCGCTATCTGGCTGGCCGACAGGAGATTGGGTTTCGGGCTGTGTTACATAGAACCTTAGTTCACAGGGCGAGCTATGATATCAGGGTGCCCTTGAGGGCGTGTGTTTCGACGCTCATTGGGGGTTTTGGGCAGAGCTGTAGGACATTTCTTCTTTCTGTTGGCCAGGTAAAAGGCAGCTTCGTGACTCCAGAATTCCCAAGGTGGAAGGCCTGCTGGCAAGGCTTGTGAGGATCGAAATCTGAAAACACAAGCT
>NW_019154916.1:7858-9289 GCF_002288905.1 Enhydra lutris kenyoni | reverse complement strand
GTGTTGCCTTCATGGAACTTATCCCAAAATGTAATTAAATATTGTTTTTCTACCTGTTCTGTTCTGTACCTTTTCTCCACTAGACTGTAAGTTCCCTGAGGCCAGCAGCATGTCTGTTTAATGTATAACTCTATACCCAACACCCAGTAAAATGTCTGGGGCAATATAGGCACTCAGTAAAAGTATATGTTGAATTCATTAGTGAATATTTTATAGAATTACAAACTAGGGTATAGGATATAGTTGCCCAAATGCTGTAATAAAAGTTAGATTTAAGGGGGAGGAGTCAAGATGGCGGAGAAGTAGCAGGCTGAGACTACTTCAGGTAGCGGGAGATCAGCTAGATAGCTTATCTAAAGATTGCAAACACCTACAAATCCAACGGGAGATCGAAGAGAAGAAGAACAGCAACTCTAGAAACAGAAAATCAACCACTTTCTGAAAGGTAGGACGGGCGGAGAAGTGAATCCAAAGCGACGGGAAGATAGACCGCGGGGGGAGGGGCCGGCTCCCGGCAAGCGGCGGAGCAACGGAGCACAAAATCGGGACTTTTAAAAGTCTGTTCCGCTGAGGGACATCGCTCCAGAGGCTTAACCGGGGTGAAGCCCACGCAGGGTCAGCGTGGCCTCAGGTCCCGCAGGGTCACAGAAGGATCGGGGGTGTCTGAGTGTCGCAGAGCTTACAGGTATTAGAACAGGAAAGCCGGCTACAGAGACAGAGCCGAGTAGTAAGCTCTAAGCTCGGGGTTACCTTGAACCGGTTGCAGGCTCGGTCAGCTCGGAGCGCGGCCGGAGGCAGGGTGACGGGAGTAAATCGGCGCTGTTCTCTGAGGGCGCACTGAGGAGTGGGGCCCCGGGCTCTCGGCTCCTCCGAGCCGGAGACCGGGAGGCCGCCATTTTCATTCCCGCCCTCCGGAACTCTACGGAAAGCGCTCAGGGAACAAAAGCTCCCGAAAGCAAACCCGAGCGGATTACTCAGCCCGGCCTCTGGTAAGGGCGGTGCAACTCCGCCTGGGGCAAAGACACTTGAGAATCACTACAACAGGCCCCTCCCCCAGAAGATCAACAAGAAGCCCAGCCAGGACCAGATTCACCTACCAAGGAGTACAGTTTCAATACCAAGGAGAGCAGCGGAATTCCAAAGGAGGAGAAAGCAAAGCACGGAACTCATGGCTTTCTCCCCATGATTCTTTAGCCTTGCAGTTAATTTAATTTTTTTTCTTTTTCTTTTTTTTTCAATTTATTTTTCTTCTTCTGCTAAATTTTTTTAACTTTTACCCTTTCCTTTTTTTTTTAACGTTTTTTAACTAGTTTATCTAATATATATATATTTTTTTTTTCCTTTTTATATTTTTTTTTCTTTATTGGTTTTCTTTTTTTAATTGTTTCTTTCTTTTTTTTTTCTTTTCTCTCTCTCTCTCTTTTTTTTTTT
>NW_019154916.1:0-7758 GCF_002288905.1 Enhydra lutris kenyoni | reverse complement strand
TTTTTTTTTTTCCTTCTTTCTGAACCTCTTTTTATCCCCTTTCTCCCCCTCACGATTTGGGATCTCTTCTGATTTGGCTAAAGCATATTTTCCTGGGGTTGTTGCCACCCTTTTAGTATTTTACTTGCTCCTTCATCTGCTCTTATCTAGACAAAATGACAAGGCGGAAAAATTCACCACAAAAAAAAGAACAAGAGGCAGTACCAAAGGCTAGGGACCTAATCAATACAGACATTGGTAATATGTCAGATCTAGAGTTTAGAATGACGATTCTCAAGGTTCTAGCCGGGCTCGAAAAAGGAATGGAAGATATTAGAGAAACCCTCTCGGGAGATATAAAAGCCCTTTCTGGAGAAATAAAAGAACTAAAATCTAACCAAGTTGAAATCAAAAAAGCTATTAATGAGGTGCAATAAAAAATGGAGGCTCTCACTGCTAGGATAAATGAGGCAGAAGAAAGAATTAGCGATATAGAAGACCAAATGACAGAGAATAAAGAAGCTGAGCAAAAGAGGGACAAACAGCTACTGGACCATGAGGGGAGAATTCGAGAGATAAGTGACACCATAAGACGAAATAACATTAGAATCATTGGGATTCCAGAAGAAGAGGAAACAGAGAGGGGAGCAGAAGGTATATTGGAGAGAATTATTGGAGAGAATTTCCCCAATATGGCAAAGGGAACAAGCATCAAAATCCAGGAGATTCAGAGAACCCCCCTCAAAATCAATAAGAATAGGTCCACACCCCGTCACCTAATAGTAAAATTTACAAGTCTTAGTGACAAAGAGAAGATCCTGAAAGCAGCCCGGGAAAAGAAGTCTGTAACATACAATGGTAAAAATATTAGATTGGCAGCAGACTTATCCACAGAGACCTGGCAGGCCAGAAAGAGCTGGCATGATATATTCAGAGCACTAAACGAGAAAAACATGCAGCCAAGAATACTATATCCAGCTAGGCTATCATTGAAAATAGAAGGAGAGATTAAAAGCTTCCAGGACAAACAAAAACTGAAAGAATTTGCAAGTACCAAACCAGCTCTACAGGAAATATTGAAAGGGGTCCTCTAAGCAAAGAGAGACCCTAAAAGTAGTAGATCAGAAAGGAACAGACACAATATACAATAACAGTCACCTTACAGGCAATACAATGGCACTAAATTCATATCTCTCAATACTTACCCTGAATGTTAATGGGCTAAATGCCCCAATCAAAAGACACAGGGTATCAGAATGGATAAAAAAACAAAACCCATCTATATGTTGCCTACAAGAAACTCATCTTAAACATGAAGACACCTCCAGATTTAAAGTGAGGGGGTGGAAAAGAATTTACCATGCTAATGGACATCAGAAGAAAGCAGGAGTGGCAATCCTTATATCAGATCAATTAGATTTTAAGCCAAAGACTATAATAAGAGATGAGGAAGGACACTATATCATACTCAAAGGAACTGTCCAACAAGAAGATCTAACAATTTTAAATATCTATGCCCCTAACATGGGAGCAGCCAACTATATAAACCAATTAATAACAAAATTAAAGAAATACATCGACAATAATACAATAATCGTAGGGGACTTTAACACTCCCCTCACTGAAATGGACAGATCATCCAAGCAAAAGATCAACAAGGAAATCAAGGCCTTAAATGACACACTGGACCAGATGGACATCACAGATATATTCAGAACATTTCATCCCAAAGCAACAGAATACACATTCTTCTCTAGTGCACATGGAACATTTTCCAGAATAGATCATATTCTCGGTCCTAAATCAGGTCTCAACCATTATCAAAAGATTGGAATCATTCCCTGCATATTTTCAGACCACAATGCTCTAAAGCTAGAACTCAATCACAAGAGGAAATTTGGAAAGAACCCAAATACATGGAGACTAAACAGCATCCTTCTAAAGAATGAATGGGTCAACCAGGAAATTAAAGAAGAGTTGAAAAAATTCATGGAAACAAATGATAATGAAAACACAACGGTTCAAAATCTGTGGGACACAACAAAGGCAGTCCTGAGAGGAAAATATATAGCGGTACAAGCCTTTCTCAAGAAACAAGAAAGGTCTCAGGTACACAACCTAACCCTACACCTAAAAGAGCTAGAGAAAGAACAAGAAAGAAACCCTAAACCCAGCAGGAGAAGAGAAATCATAAAGATCAGAGCAGAAATCAATGAAATAGAAACCAAAAAAACAATAGAACAAATTAACGAAACTAGGAGCTGGTTCTTTGAAAGAATTAATAAGATTGATAAACCCCTGGCCAGACTTATCAAAAAGAAAAGAGAAAGGACCCAAATCAATAAAATCATGAATGAAAGAGGAGAGATCACAACGAACACCAAAGAAATACAGACAATTATAAGAACATACTATGAGCAACTCTACGCCAACAAATTTGACAATCTGGAAGAAATGGATGCATTCCTAGAGACATATAAACTACCACAACTGAACCAGGAAGAAATCGAAAGCCTGAACAGACCCATAACCAGTAAGGAGATTGAAACAGTCATCAAAAATCTCCAAACAAACAAAAGCCCAGGGCCAGATGGCTTCCCGGGGGAATTCTACCAAACATTTAAAGAAGAACTAATTCCTATTCTCCTGAAACTGTTCCAAAAAATAGGAATGGAAGGAAAACTTCCAAACTCATTTTATGAGGCCAGCATCACCTTGATCCCAAAACCAGACAAGGATCCCATCAAAAGAGAGAACTACAGACCAATATCCTTGATGAACACAGATGCAAAAATTCTCACCAAAATACTAGCCAATAGGATTCAACAGTACATTAAAAGGATTATTCACCACGACCAAGTGGGATTTATTCCAGGGCTGCAAGGTTGGTTCAACATCCGCAAATCAATCAATGTGATACAACACATTAATAAAAGAAAGAACAAGAACCATATGATACTCTCCATAGATGCTGAAAAAGCATTTGACAAAGTACAGCATCCCTTCCTGATCAAAACTCTTCAAAGTGTAGGGATAGAGGGCACATACCTCAATATTATCAAAGCCATCTATGAAAAACCCACCGCAAATATCATTCTCAATGGAGAAAAACTGAAAGCTTTTCCACTAAGGTCAGGAACACGGCAGGGATGTCCGTTATCACCACTGCTATTCAACATAGTACTAGAAGTCCTAGCCTCAGCAATCAGACAACAAAAGGAAATTAAAGGCATCCAAATTGGCAAAGAAGAAGTCAAACTATCACTCTTTGCAGATGATATGATACTATATGTGGAAAACCCAAAAGACTCCACTCCAAAACTGCTAGAACTTGTACAGGAATTCAGTAAAGTGTCAGGATATAAAATCAATGCCCAGAAATCAGTTGCATTTCTCTACACCAACAACAAGACAGAAGAAAGAGAAATTAAGGAGTCCATCCCATTTACAATTGCACCCAAAACTATAAGATACCTAGGAATAAATCTAACCAAAGAGACTAAGAATCTATACACAGAAAACTATAAAGTACTCATGAAAAAAATTGAGGAAGACACAAAGAAATGGAAAAATGTTCCATGCTCCTGGATTGGAAGAATAAATATTGTGAAAATGTCTATGCTACCTAAAGCAATCTACACATTTAATGCAATTCCTATCAAAGTACCATCCATTTTTTTCAAAGAAATGGAACAAATAATCCTAAAATTTATATGGAACCAGAAAAGACCTCGAATAGCCAAAGCAATATTGAAGAAGAAAGCCAAAGTTGGTGGCATCACAATTCCAGACTTCAAGCTCTATTACAAAGCTGTCATCATCAAGACAGCATGGTACTGGCACAAAAACAGACACATAGATCAATGGAACAGAATAGAGAGCCCAGAAATAGACCCTCAACTCTATGGTCAACTAATCTTCGACAAAGCAGGAAAGAATATCCAATGGAAAAAAGACAGCCTCTTCAACAAATGGTGTTGGGAAAATTGGACAGCCACATGCAGAAAAATGAAATTGGATCATTTCCTTACACCACACACGAAAATAGACTCAAAATGGATGAAGGATCTCAATGTGAGAAAGGAATCCATCAAAATCCTTGAGGAGAACACAGGCAGCAACCTCTTCGACCTCAGCCGCAGCAACATCTTCCTAGGAACATCGCCAAAGGCAAGGGAAGCAAGGGCAAAAATGAACTATTGGGATTTCATCAAGATCAAAAGCTTTTGCACAGCAAAGGAAACAGTTAACAAAACCAAAAGACAACTGACAGAATGGGAGAAGATATTTGCAAATGACATATCGGATAAAGGGCTAGTGTCCAGAATCTATAAAGAACTTAGCAAACTCAACACCCAAAGAACAAATAATCCAATCAAGAAATGGGCAGAAGACATGAACAGACATTTCTGCAAGGAAGACATCCAGATGGCCAACAGACACATGAAAAAGTGCTCCACATCACTCGGCATCAGGGAAATACAAATCAAAACCACAATGAGATACCACCTCACACCAGTCAGAATGGCTAAAATTAACAAGTCAGGAGATGACAGATGCTGGCGAGGATGCGGAGAAAGGGGAACCCTCCTACACTGTTGGTGGGAATGCAGGCTGGTGCAGCCACTCTGGAAAACAGCATGGAGGTTCCTCAAAATGTTGAAAATAGAGCTACCCTATGACCCAGCAATTGCACTGCTGGGTATTTACCCTAAAGATACAAACGTAGTGATCCAAAGGGGCACGTGCACCCGAATGTTTATAGCAGCAATGTCTACAATAGCCAAACTATGGAAAGAACCTAGATGTCCATCAACAGACGAATGGATAAAGAAGATGTGGTATATATACACAATGGAATACTATGCAGCCATCAAAAGAAATGAAATCTTGCCTTTTGCGATGACGTGGATGGAACTAGAGGGTATCATGCTTAGCGAAATAAGTCAATCGGAGAAAGACAACTATCATATGATCTCCCTGATATGAGGGAGAGGAGATGCAACATGGGGGGTTAAGGGGGGAGGAGAAGAGTAAATGAAACAAGATGGGATTGGGAGGGAGACAAACCATAAGTGACTCTTAATCTCACAAAACAAACTGAGGGTTAATGGGGGGGTGTGGGGGGGTGGGATTATGGACATTGGGGAGGGTATGTGCTATGGTGAGTGCTGTGAAGTGTGTAAACCTGGCGATTCACAGACCTGTACCCCTGGGGATAAAAAGATATTATATGTTTATGAAAAATAAAATTAAAAAAAAAAAAAAGTTAGATTTAAGCCCAAGGTTTTTAAATTCAAAGTGATCATCTCAAGAAACTATTTCTCCTCATCTCTATTCTTTTTCTATATGGCCCTCCCTAATGGGCATGATTCACCATGAGAGGTGGTACCACCACCACCACCCCTAAGAACCAGGGAGTCTTTGGAACAATGTGGTAGCATTTTGGGTGACACAGTGTCTAAAGAGATGCTACTGGCACTTAGTACAGCACAAATGGCAATTGTGTAAGACAAAGAATTGCCCTGCCCCAAATGCCATAGGAGCCAATGTTTTCTCCAAGAGTTTCCTTCCTCAGGTACCTCAGAGTCACCCAAAAGACACAAATCCATAAGGACATGAAGTTATCATTAATTTCTAATGTTTCAAATAGTCAGTGACCCTAACACATGCCATTGGCAATGAATTGCTCAGCTGACCACCTGGTCTGCGGAACAAAGGAGTATTAATAAATGTTCTGCCTCTATCCTCTTCTTCCAACTCCAGAGACTGGTGGTTACACAGCAAGAACATCTCAAGTAGTGTTTTAGCTTCCCTCACTGTAATTTTGCTTTGACAACTATGTTTCAACCAAGTAATGGCCTGGTGCTGTCCCCAAGGGTATGGATGCAAATATCCATAGTTCAAGCCAGGATATATTTTTACCTGACAGCAACCTGCATCCTATTCAAAGCAGAGCTTCATTTTACCATTGGTGAGAAGGCAAGTGGTAACTTGTAAATGTACAAGTTGTTGGGAGTATGAATAACTGATATTGAACATAAGTCCTTTTTATGTTCTCCATTCATTAGGGGAAAATCCAATCAGGCAGCGCTGCTTTCATGTCACCAGGCTTGATATATGTCTTTGGAAATAAAAACATTGGCTTTTACATGTCCAGAGCATGGATTTAAGTAAATCAGGCCCTAAAACTATGAGATAGCATTAAAGTTAAAATAGTAGAGGCAACATTTCTACTTAATACTAAAGAGAACAAAACAGAAGAAGTCCATCAGGTTACTAAAAAGTAAGCCTGGTACATTTGTGGACACCCACTTTAGAATAGCTTTCATTCACTTATTCATGCATTCAGGCATTTATTCAATCAACAGATTTTTATTGAAGACCTATTTTGGGTCAGCCACTAAATGCTGAGTTGATTGCAATGAAGCAAATGGGCCTCATACTTTCATTTACAGAAATTACAGTAATCTCTACATTCTGTACCAGAAAAAAACACCAGTCACTATAAAACTAATTTACTAAATTCAGTTGTAGGAATTTATCAAATGCAACTGTCAAGTCACATCAGTCCAAGGAGCAACCCTTAGAGGTCATTAAGCTTGAATGTGTTATCTCAAAGGTACATGTGCTAAAATTGTGGGAGGTGAAGTGGCCCAGCTGAGCTGACAGTACACAGAGGAAGTTGCAGGCCTGGGGCTTATACTAATTAACACAGGGGAAGTTACAGAAGATCTTCATCCACACATAAGGCTGACAGGACCACTAGAAGACAAAATAAAACTGTGTGCACTTTAGCTAAATTTAGGCTCACAGTTCATGTCATCCAAAGATTCTTCCTCAAGAATAACTATCTTCTAAACCCAAGAGGCTTCCTTCTGTATTGTTTTAATGTGACTTAATGTTGGCTGTTTCATTCAGTTTTATGAGGCATATTGGTTATATATCTACAGTTCGTTTGCTTGTTGGTTGGTTTTAGCAAGGCCCAAGTACTTCATGGTTGGAAAAGCCCTTTCTAGAAGCCAGTCTGAAAAGGCTACATGATGCATGATTCCAACCATATGACATTATGGGAAAGGCAAAACTATGGAAATAATAAAACAATCGGTAGTTACCAGAGGCCAGGAAGGAGGGAGAGATCAATAGGCAAAGCACGGAGGCTTGTTAAGGCAGTGAAACAACTCTGTCTGTTACTATAATAGTGGATCCATGTCACTATACGTTGTCCAAACCCATAGACTGTACTGCACCAAGAGTGATATGAACTATGAATTCCCAATATGAACTATGAATTCTGAGCGATGATGAAATGTTAACGTAGGTTCATCAAGTGCAACCACTGTACCACTGTGGTGCAGGATTTTGATAGTGGGAGAGACAAAAGTCAGGGCAGAGGGCATAAGAAAAATCTCTCTACCTTCCCCTTCATTTTGCTCTAAACCTAAAATTGCTCCAAAAAATAAAGTAAAAATCATCAGTTCAATAAACAAGGAGGGATGAGTAGTGCTATCTGGACCTATCTTTACTAATTAATCTTCTTTCATTCATTCAACAGACATTGCATTTGCCCTATGTGTCAGTCATGTGCTAGGGCTTTACCAGGGGACAAAAACTCTCTGAAGCTTCATTCTATTAGAAGGATAAGGACACAAAATAAAAAATAATAAACAAAGCATTAGCTGTGGAACACTCTGAAGAAAATAAGGAAGGTAAAAGGAGTTGGGGAACAAAAGTCTGTGTTTTTGATAGGAAGATCTGGGACTTTTTTTTTTTTTTTTT
>NW_019154915.1:8074-9294 GCF_002288905.1 Enhydra lutris kenyoni | reverse complement strand
GCTTGGCAGTGGGGTGCAGGAGAGTTAAGAAAATAAAGGAGAAACGCAGACTGGGGTTGGTGAAGTGTCACGCAGTCCAGCACTGGTGGGGTGTCAGGATTTAAATTTTGCTGGCTCAAGCTTCTATTTATAAAGTATCTATCTGTGTCATGCTCGGTGACAGCAAGCTCACTGATGGGAAACAGGAATCCCCAGACTCAGATAAGTAAGGTAAAGAGGTCCTGACAAGACCAACAAACTCTTCTATTTGACAAACACAAAACCGTGCCTTCCCACCACCTAACACTATCAGCGGACACAAAAATGAATCCTACTCTGGTCCCAAACTTTGAGTTTATGCTCCCATATTCAACCCTCACTTGCTTCAATTCAAAAATAAATAAAACACCTGCTCAGATCTGGTCTTTGGGGTTTTGTGTCTGTTGTTCCCTAGTCCTATACGAGGAATTCCACTTCTCCTCCCCTCTGGGAATCTCTACACAAGTATATCAGTACCCACAGTCCCCTCTTTCCAGTCTAGGTGTTTAACAAACACATATTTGGAACTTCCATTGTGCCAACTGCTCTTCTAAGTATTTAACCGTCACAAAAACTTTGAAGTCATTATTGCTATTATTCCCATTCTACAGATACAAGAATAAAGACAGATAAACTAAGTTTCTTGTTCACTGCAGGCAACTCAAGAGCAAGATACCCATCCACCAAGGTATTTTGGCTTCAGAGTTGAGTATTCACGAACACTGCATCACAGTATTTGGCCATTCCTTCCCTTCTGAAAAGCTGTGAGATCCCCCCAGGACAGTGTTCAGGATCTAATTCCTGCCTACATCCCTGAGGCTCCCCCCATGAAACCTGAACACTGGGATAGCCTATTTAGTAAATCCTCAATAGACCAAGCAGAAACAGAATCTTAGGAGATTAGGCAAGAAGCAGGATGCAGCAAGGTACCTGGAAACCACTAAGGAATTCCTCAGTAAGGGCTCCAGTATAGGTGGTGACTGGCACATAACTGTTGAGCTCAGCAAGGCGGGGCTGTGATACCTCAGCCCGGTTTTTACCAATGTCCTCCTCCCTTAGGTAGAACTACAACAGGGTATAGGAAAAGAAGTAAATGCAAAGCTCAAGGTGGGTGGTATCATGGCAAATGTAGTAAAGGAACCAAGAAGAGTTAGATACCTGGGACGAGAGGTCAGCCCATTGGGCAGTGCCCTGGTCATGCA
>NW_019154915.1:6034-7547 GCF_002288905.1 Enhydra lutris kenyoni | reverse complement strand
TGGAAGAAAGGGCAAGAGGTGAGCCCTCTGTGGTGGGTAGCCTTTCTTGCTGGTGGCAAGTTTGGAGGAGGGAAGGCCTTAACTACTAGCAGCCCTCTTTAAAGAAGAGAAAGATAAAGAAAACCTGCTATGTGTTGGGGCTGCTGTGAGGAAGTGAAAAGATGAGGCTAAGCTCAGATGCAGGTGCAGGGTGGTTGGTAAGAGAGTGCAAGTTTTAACTGTTTAAGCTCCATTCCTGCTAACCCCTGGAACGCCTGCCTCCCTCCCCATTCCAAGGAAATGCAAAAAAAAAAAAAAAAACAAAAAAAAAAAAAAAAAAAAAAACGAACAAAAGAACGGTTCAGTTCAAGAGGACTGAGAAGAGGCTAGCTAGAATCTGAAGTTCTCTGGTCAGTCAGTAACTCTGAGCATACAGAGTGTCAGTAGATGCTGGGAGAGCAATCTACTCTGGTGGAAATCATAGGGAAGGGGATATCCTATAATGGTAAGGGATCCCACAAAGCAGAAAGCAGAAGGTGAGGGCTCCTGAGGGAACACATGAAAGGCTGCCTCCAGTAAAATGGGTATAAGTTAGTATACCCATCATTCCGGCACTGAGAAGCTCAGGGAAGATAGCAGAGTTCACGTAAGGCTCCCGTGTTTAGCTCACGAATTACGCATGACGCTGCCTAACACAGAATTCGGGTCCAGTCAGTGCCGAAAAACGGACCGAGCAGGCAGGCGAAAAACTGAAGCCGCGATAGAGGTTCCCACAAGGACTCATAGGTTTTGAAGAGCTGTGAAATTTAAGACTTTAAAATTTCCAATCTGCTGTCAGAACAGGCCGATTTCCACTCCATCCCTTGAACTACACACTTGACTACAGAGCAGTGCCTCACTTTCCCCTTCTGAACAGCTGTGTTAACAACATCCGTCACTTTAGCTCAATGTGAGTCATAAAATTTGAAATAATACGTATATGAAAATATAATAAAATGGAAAGTACCGTGTTACCTAAAAACTTAACATTGCCTTATATACAGTAAACATAAAACGTTACTTTTGTATTTTTATTTATGTAAAACTCATTTTTTTCTTGCTAACAAAGAATTATTTATGTTGAGGATGTATCCTGCCATCTCAGAAACCTTCGCTCCGAGGCATTGTGTCATTATAAGGCCTTGAAACACACTTTCTGAGGGATACTGGAAAGCAAAGTGATCAATGTTATCAGTGTCCAATAAACAAGAAACACAGATACGAACTAGATCATCAAAGGCACCATGATGTAACAAAACTTAAGGTACATGATAAGCACCCAATGCATTTCTGATGAATAATAATAAATGTCTTATTGACTGATTGCTACTAGGTGGTTAACTCTGTATCGAAAATATACTTCCATTAAGGACCTCAGGGAAACATTTGATGAAATTAACCCTAAAAAACAACTCTCCCCAGGCTTTTTCCTGTGCAAATTTTGATTAACAAGGCAATCTCTTTATCTGTCATAGGTCTATTCAAATTTTCTATT
>NW_019154915.1:3629-5756 GCF_002288905.1 Enhydra lutris kenyoni | reverse complement strand
TGGTTAGGACCAAAATCTATATGGGCAGATGCTTATGGGAGTGAGGTTGGCACTGGGAGAATCCTCTGATGGAGGACAGCTTTGCGCCAACAGTTCCTGTGTGATGTTTGCCAGTGATGAGGCTCAGAGGGAAGATAGTTCAGGGTTATCTGGAAAGAATGCTGGGACCATAAAAAAAGGAGATTCTTCAAAAGTAGATACTGAGGGCTTGTCACTGAAGGGCAATGTGGGGCCCAAAGAAGTTTCTGATGGATGATGCTAAGGTCTTGAGGAGTTGGGCGGAGGGGTGGGCCATTAATTACAAATGCTGGGTCTAGAAGGGGATGCAGAAAGGAAGACGTCTTTAAGACTGGGTAGTAAAGTCGAACGTTTAAACAAAGCAACACATATCTGAATAGAAACGCTGGATCCGGAGGATCTCTGACAGAAGAAGCTATAATCAGAGATGTGAGGGAGTCTCTGACAGAGAGCCAGGCCTAGATGCTCTGCATAGTCTGGTTCTTTTTTTTAGCTTTGCAAGGTGACTGGGAAGACGATGTCAGAAAGCGATGGGCTGTCTGAAAACAAAATGCTACAAAAACCTTTTCTGGGGGAAATAAAAGTCAGAACTTCCCAGGGCGCGGTCTGGTCCCTTTGAAGGCTGTGAGAACTGCTGGTGGACTAATGGATAATTTTGGTTTAAAATCCTTAATGGCATATGTTCACTAGGTACGTTCAAACTGCTGCTGACTTTAGCCGCTATGTCTGCAAAGGAATGAGATTTGTGCCTACGTACGTCTGTCCTGAAACTTACTTAAAAGCTGGCACTGGCCCTTGGGAAACACTAGGTCACATTTTTAAAAACATATGTGGGCCCCGCCCCAGGATCAACTCATCCGCTGGCGCAACAGCGACCCAGCTCAGGTCCTGGCCAAGTCCCCAGAAAATCATGCCCGGGGCAGGGGAGGCGCCTTCCAAGGCCCTTAGTTGCCAGCGCCGCTTCCACTGGTCGCCCCGCCGCCCCCTCCTCATGCACCGAAGCCAAGCCCAGCCGCCGCCCTCCTTTTCCTCCTCCTCCCCCGCGGACTGGCTAGTGGAGAGTCTCACTGCCACAGCCTTCCCCATCTCCTGGCAGTCCCTTCCACGAACGATGCCTCCTTTACCTCAACCGCCGAAACAAGATGGCAGCCGCTGAGCCCGAGGCTCAAAGGAGTCGTTTGGTCCTACTCCAGTCGCGCCTGATAGTGATTCACGTATGACGTCAGCAGCCTTTGTGTGACTCATTACGCAGGCTGCGGGCAGGAGGAGCACGACTCCTTCTGGTGGCTGCCTCCAGTAAAATGGGTGTAAGTTAGTATACCCATCATTCCCGCACTGAAAAGCTCAGTGAAGATAGCAGAGTTCACGTAAAGCTCCCGTGTTTAGCTCACGAATTACGCATGACGCTGCCTAACACAGAATTCGGGTCCAGTCAGTGCTGAAAAACGGACCGAGCAGGCAGGCGAAAAACTGAAGCCGTGATAGAGGTTCCCACAATGACTCATAGGTTTTGAAGAGCTTTGAAATTTAAGAGTTTAAAATTTCCAATCTGCTGTCAGAACAGGCCGATTTCCACTCCACCCCTTGAACTGCACATTTGACTACAGACCAGTGCTTCACTTTCCCCTTCTGAACAGCTGTGATAACAACATCCGTCACTTTAGCTCAATATGAGTCATAAAATTTGAAATAATACGTATATGAAAATATAATAAAATGAAAAGTACGGTGTTACCTAAAAACTTTACAACGTTGCCTTATATACAGTAAACATGAAACGTTACTTTTGTATTTTTATTTATGTAAAACTCAATTTTTCTTGCTAACAAAGAATTATTTATGTTGAGGATGTATCCAGCCATCTCAGAAACCTTCGCTCGGAGGCATTGTGTCATTATAAGGCCTTGAAACACACTTTCTGAGGGATACTGGAAAGCAAAGTGATCAATGTTATCAGTGTCCTTTAACAAGAAACACAGATGCTAACTAGATCATCAAAGGCACCAGGATGTAACAAAATTCAAGGCGCATGATAAGCACCCAATGCATTTCTGATGAGTAGTAATAAATGTCATATTGACTGATTGCTATTAGGTGATTAACTCTGTA
>NW_019154915.1:0-3193 GCF_002288905.1 Enhydra lutris kenyoni | reverse complement strand
TCTTTCTCTTTCTGACTCATTCCCCTTAACATAATGCCCTCCACATCTATTCCATTTTCCATAGTGGCTGCACTAGTTTTCATTTACACCAACAGTATGTAAGGGTTCCTTTTTCTCCACATCTCTGCCAACATTTGCTGTCTCCTGTGTTGTTGATTTTAGCTAATCTGACAAGTGTGAGGCGGTATCTCATTGTGGTTTTGACTTGCATTTCTGTGATGATGAGTGACGTTGAGCATCTTTTCCTGTGCCTGTTGGCTATTTGTATGTCTTCTTTGGAAAAATATCTATTCAGCTCCTCTCTCTCTCTCTCTCTTCTCTCTTTTTGAATTGGAGTAGTTGTGGTTTTGTTGTTGAATTGTATGAGTTCTTTGTATATTTTGGATGTTAACCTTTTATCAGATATGTCATTTGAAAATGTCCCCTTTTGTTCTGTGGGTTGCTTCTTCATTTTTTTGGAGGTTTCATTTGTGAAACAAAATTTTTAGTGTGGTGTAGTCCCAATAGTTTATTTTTACTTTTGTTCCCTTTGACTAAGGACACATTACATTGATTGCTAAGGTCTGTGCCCAAGAGATTACTCCCTATCTTTTCTTTTCAGAATTTTATGATGTTAGGTCTCACATTTGGCCTTTCATCCATTTTGAGCTTGTTATTCTGTATGGTGTAAGAAAGTGGACCAGTTTCATTCTTTTTCAAATAGCTGTCCAGTTTTCCAAACAACATACATTGGAGTGACTGTCTTTTCTCTATTGTATATTCTCACTTTCTACCTTATAGATAAATTGGCCATACAACTGTGGGTTTATTTTTGGCATCTCTAAATTGTCCCATTGACCTATGTGTGGATTTTTTTGTGCCAGTACCATACTGTTTCCATAACTTTGTAGTATACCATGAAATCTGACATTGTGAAGCCTCCATCTTTGTTCTTTCTCAAGATTGTTTTGGGTATTCAGGATCTTTTAGGTTCCATAAAAATTATAGGATTATCCTAGTCATGTGAAAATGCTATTGGATCGATAGGGATTATATTCAATCTGTAGGTTGTCATAGGTAGTATGGGCATTTTAACAATATTAATTCTTCCTATCCACGAGCATGGAGTATCTTTGATTTGTTTGCATTGCCTTCAATTTCTCTCTTTCCTTTTTTTAAGTTGTCTTATGTTAGTCACCATAAAATATATCATTAGTTTTTGATGCAGCATTTCAACATTTATTGCTTATGTACAACACGCAATGCTCCACCCAATATGTGCCTCCAATTTCTTTCATCAGTGTTCTTACAGTTTTCAGAGTACAGGTCTTTCACCTTCTTCTTAAGTTCATTCCTAAGCATTTTATTCTTTTTAGTGNTCACCTTCTTCTTAAGTTCATTCCTAAGCATTTTATTCTTTTTAGTGTAATTACAATAGGAGATTATTTTCTAAATTTATTTTTCTACCACTTTGTGTACAGAAATGCAACTAATTTTAGGAGAAAAAGCCTGTAACATAAAATGGTAAAAATAATAGACTGGCAGCAGACTTATCCACAGAGAACTGGCAGGCCAGAAAGGACTGGGATAATATATTCAGAGAACTAAACAAGAAAATCATGCAGCCAAGAACACTATATCTAGCTAGGCTATCACTGAAAAAAGAAGGAGAGATAAAAATTTTCCAGGACAAACAAAAACTAAAGGAATTTGTAAACACCAAACCAGCTCTACCAAAAATATTGAAAGGGGTCCTCTAAGCAAAGGGAGAGCCTAAAGGTAGTAGATCAGAAAGGAACAGAGACAATATACAGTAATAGTCGCCTTACAGGCAATACAATGGTACTCAATATATATCTCTCTATAGTTACCCTGAATGTAAATGGGCTAAATGCCTCAATCAAAAGACACAGGGTATCAGAATGGATAAAAATAAATAAATAAATAAAAATAAAATAAATAAATCAATATGCTCTCTACAAGAAACTCATTTTAGACCCAAAGACACTTCCAGATTTAAAGTGAGGGGGTGGGAAATAATTTACCATGCTAATGGAAATCAAAGGAAGATGAGGTGGCAATCTTTATATCAGATCAATTAGATTATAAGCCAAAGACTATAATAAGAGATGAGGAAGAAAACTATATCATACTCAAAGTGTCCGTCCAACAAGATCTAACAATTTTAAATATCTATGCTCCCAACATAGGAGCTACCAACTATATAAACCAATTAATAACAAAATCAAAGAATAATAATATAACAATACAATAATACAATACTAGTAGGGGACTTTAACACTCCCCTCACTGAAATGGACAGATAATCTAAGCAAAAGATCAACAAGGAAATAAAGGACTTAAATGATACACTGGACAAGATGGACATCACAGATATATTCAGAACATTCCATCCCAAAGCAACAGAGAATACACATTCTTCTTGTGCACATGGACCATTCTGCAGAATAGATCACATCCTGGGTCATGAAACAGGTCTCAACTGGTATGAAAAGACTGGGATCACTTCCTGCAAATTTTCAGACCACAATGCTCTGAAGCTAGAACTCAACCACAAGAGGAAATTTGGAAAGAACCCAAATACATGGAGGCTAAAAAGCATCCTTCTAAAGAATGAATGGTCAACCATGAAATTAAAGATGAATTGGAAAAAAAAATCATGGCAACAAATGATAATGAAAACAAAATGGTTCAAAATCTATGGGACACAGCAAAGGCAGTCCTGAGAGGAAAATATATAGCAATACAAGCCTTTCTCAAAAAACAAGAAAGGTCTAAATACACAACCTAACCTCACACCTAAAGGAGCTGGAGAAAGAACAACAAAGAAAGCCTAAACCCAGCAGGAGAAGAGAAATAATGAAGATCAGAGCAGAAATCAATGAAATAGAAACTGGGAAAAACAACAACAACAACAACAACAACAACAACAGAACAAATCAATGAAACCATGAGCTGGTTCTTTGAAAGAATTAATAAGATTGATAAACCCCTGGCCAGACTTATCAAAAAGAAAAGAGAAATGATCCAACTAAATAAAATCATGAATGAAAGAGGAGAGATTGCAACCAACAACAAAGAAATACAAACAATTATAAGAACATATTATGAGCAACTATATGCCAGCAATTCTGACAATCTGGAAGAAATGGATGCATTCCTAGAGACATATAAACTACCAAAACTGAAACAG
>NW_019154914.1:1115-9297 GCF_002288905.1 Enhydra lutris kenyoni | reverse complement strand
TCTTTAGATAAGCTATCTAGCTGATCTCCCGCTACCTGAAGTAGTCTCAGCCTGCTACTTCTCCGCCATCTTGACTCCTCCGCTTTTGCTCTTTTTGGTGCTTTCAACCAGACTCCAACTTAATGCCGGTCTCCAGACGCGGGGCACTCTCATATTGGGGTATTACTTCCCAATCGGTCGCCTCTGGTATCTCCCTCCCCCTTTTTTTTTATCTTCTGATATCAGTCTGACGTTCCCACTCCACTTTACCTGCCCACTGGTGTCTTCTGCACCTGTAGAGATCCAGACGTGTATAATTCTGATCTCAGGCTGATTTCATGGGTGATCATAGTTCTTTGGTAGGTAATCAGCTCACTTTAGAGTACAGGTAGAAATAGCACCTCCTCCTACTTCGTCACCATCTTGTCTCCCCCTCATTTAAATATTTCTGTATGTATCTTACACCTTATAGACAAGAACTGAAGGTGGTTTGATGACAGTAGCTCTATGGCGCCACCTGGCATAAACATACTGAACTACTGCCTGAACACTAAGGAACAGGAAATTGGAAAGGATGGTCTGGGACACAGCCCACCAGACAGGGCTTTCTAGAAGTCAAAATGGAAAGTGGGGAATTCTTTGACTAAACCATATCAGTGGGCTCTGTCTGAATACTACATATCAATGGAATCATTCTTATAGACAAATGTACATATATATGTGTATATATATATATGTGTGTGTGTGTGTGTGTGTGTGTGTTCTTTTCCATTTCTGACTCCTTTAACCTACCTTATCATTTTCAAGGTTCATCCATTCTTTTCTTCATTGATTGATCTACCGATCTCTTTAGTATTCTATTAACATATTTATTTGTTAATTATTATTTATTTATATACTCATTCATCTATATATGTTCCACCTTGCAGACAATTCCGGAAACTGGTGTTTGTCGAAGGTGGTTCTATGTCACCACCTTGTGGCAAAAGCCGAACTGCTGCCTGAAAACAAAGGAACAGGATGGTCTATCTGTGACACAAACCCACCAGGAGGAACATTCTGGCGATCAGTTTGGGAAGTGGGGACTTCCTTGACTAAACCATGTTGGTGGGCTGTCTCTGGGACAGTACGTAGAAGTGGAATCCTACAACATGTGGTCTTTACTGCATTTGACTCCTTTTACTTAGCTTAGTGTTTTCAAGGTTCGTAAGTTTTATTTATCTCTTTAGCCAGTTACGTACGTACTTACTTACTTACTCATTCCTTCCTTCCTTCCTTCCTTTCTTCCTTCCTTACTTCATTCACATAGCTATATAATGTACACGTTATGGACAATACTCCAGAGTGGAGTTTGATGATGGTATTTCTTTGGGGCCACATTGTGGCAAAAGACAGAACTGCTCCTTGAACAATAAGGAACAGAAAACGGGAAGGGATGGTCGGGCACAGGGCCGATCACCGGGAACCATCTGGATGTCGAAATAGAACGTGAGAAATTCTTCCACTCAGTTCACTGCTTTCAAGGGTCATCCAATGTATTTTCACTTATTTACTTACTCATCCTTTCATTTACTTGTGTATTTATTATTTTATTTACATACTTATTTATTTGTTAATTTATTTGATTTTATTTATTTCCTCATTCCTGTACATATGTAACACCTGGCAGAAAATTCTTGAAAGTGGACCTTGTTGATGGTGGCACTATGGCGCCACCTTGTGACAAAATACCGAACTGCTGCCTGAGATCAAAGGAACTAGAAATTGAGAGGGATGGATAGAAGTGGAATCCGACAATATGTGGTCGTTACCATTTGTGACTCTTTCACTGAGATGAACACATACACATACATCCAACCAGCAGTACCAAGTCAATCAATCAGTGAGTGAGTCAGTCAAACAACAAGGAAATAAGAAAGAAAGTAACAAAGAAACATAACTAAAGTAAATGGATGAATCTTGAATGTATTAAGCTAAGTGAAAGGAGTCAACAATTAAAAGACCACAGTATGTCTACATTTGTCTATAAAGATGAGCGCATTTGTCTGTCGTGTCTAGACAGAGCCCACCTACCTGGTATAGTCAAGGAATTCCCCCACGTTCCATTTTCACCTCCAGAAAATTCTGGGTGGTGGGTTTGTGTCACAGATCGTCCCTCCCCTTTTCCTGTTCCTTCGATTTCACGCAGCAGGTCAGGCTTTTGCCGCAAGGAGGCCCACGAGAGAGAGAGAGAGAGAGTTTACCAATACATATGTAAACCGTGATCATCCAACTCCACTCTCAAGTACAATCTGCAAGCGTGAAATACATAAGAGAAATAAGCAAATAAATATGGAAGTAAGTAAATAAATGACATTCATGAACCCTGAAAGTATTCAGCTCCGTGGAAGGAGTCATAAAGGGTAAAGACCACATATTGTAGGATTCCACTTCTATGTACCGTCACAGGGAGGGCCCACAAACATGGCTTAGGCAAGGAAGTCCCCACTTCCAAACCCGACCACCAGAAAGTTCTGCCTGGTGGGTTTGTGTCACAGACAGACCACCCCCTCTCAATTTCCTGTTGCTTCATTCTCAGGCAGCAGTTCGGGCTTTGGCCACAAGGTGGCCCCATTGAACCACCTTCGACAAACACCAGTTTCCGGAACTGTCTGCAAGGTGGAAAATATAGAGGAATGAGTATATAAATAAATAACAAATTAAAAAAGTAATATGTTAATACAATAATAAAGAGATTGGTAGATTAATCAATCAAGCAAGAAAAGAATGGATGAACCTTGAAAACAATAAGGTAGGTTAAAGGAGTCAGAAATGGAAAAGACCAAAAATATATGTATACAGACATATATTATGTATGTGTCAGAATGGAAAAATGATTCCATTGATATGTAGTGTCCAGACAGAGCCCACTGATATGGTTTAGTCAAAGCATTCCCCACTTTCCATTGTGACTTCCAGAAAGCTCTGTCTGGTGGGTTGGTGTCCCGGGCCCTCCCTTCCATTTTCCTGTTCCTTAGTGTGCAAGCACCAGTTTCAGGTTGTTGCCACAATGTGGCGCCAAAGGATCACGTCCTCAAACTCCACTCCCAAGTACTGTCTATGAGGTGTGAAATACATACAAATATAAATACATGCATACATACATGAATACATGAGTAAATATGTACATAATGAAGTAAGTAAGAAAGCAAGAAAGGAATTAGCTAGGTTACTAAATACATAAATGAAATGAATGCATATTGAGAATATTAAGCTCAGTGACGGGAGTCGAAAAGGCAACAGACAACTAACATGCCTCTATCTGTCTATTACCGTGATTACGTTTATACAGAGTGTCCAGAGAGAGCCCACCTAAAAGGCTTCGTCAAGGAATTCCCCACTTTGCAAGCTGACCTCCAGAAAAAGTTCTGTGTGGTGGGCTCGTGTCCAAGACCATCCCTCCCACTTCATATTCCTTGGTGTTCAGGCAGCAGTTCAGGCCTTGGACACAAGGTGGCGCCATAGAGCCACCTTCCTCAGTGTCCACTATCAAGAATTGTCTGCCAGGTGTAAAATATATAAAGAATGAGTAAAGAAATAAAACTAAAAAATGAACATATAAATAAATATGAAAGTAAAATAATAAAGGAATGAGTAAATAAATAAGTGAAAAGACAATGGATGACCCTTGAAAGTAGTGAGCTACATGAAAGGAACGGAAAATGCAACAGACCACAAACATGTCCGTGTTTCTCTAGGAAAATGATTCCATTTATATGTAATGTCCGAAAGCCCACCTGTATGGTTTAGTCAAGGAATTCCCTCCTTTCCATTCTGAATTCCAGAAAGCTCTCTGTGGTGGGTTTGTGTCAGAGACCATCCCTTCCGTGTTCCTGTTCCTCAGTGTTCAAGGAACAGTTCAGGCTTTTGCCACACGGTGGCCCAAAAGAACCGCCATCCTGAAACTCCGCCTCAAGTATTACCTGCGATGTGTAATAGGCATACACATATACATCCATCCGTCCAGCCAGCCATACCAAGTCAATCAATCAGTCAGTCAGTCAGTCAATCAACAAGGAAATAAGAAAGAAAGTAACAAAGTCACATAAAACTAAAGGAAATGGATGAACCTGGAACGTATTAAGCTAAGTGAAAGGAGTCAACAATTAAAAGACCCCAGTATGTCTACATTTGTCTATAAAGATGAGCGCATTTGTCTGTCGTGTCTAGACAGAGCCCACCTACCTGGTATAGTCAAGGAATTCCCCCACGTTGCATTTTCTCCTCCAGAAAATTCTGGGTGGTGGGTTTGTGTCACAGATCATCCCTCCCCTTTTCCTGTTCCTTCGTTTTCAGGCAGCAGTTCAGGCTTTTGCCGCAAGGTGGCCCGCGAGAGAGAGAGTTTACATATACGTATGGAAACCACGATCATCCAACTCCACTCTCAAGTACTATCTGCAAGTGTGAAATACATAAAAGAAATAAGCAAATAAATATGGAAGTAAGTAAATAAATGACATTCATGAACCTTGAAAGTATTCAGCTCAGTGAAAGGAGTCAGAAATGGTAAAGACCACATACTGTAGGATTCCACTTCTATGTACTGTGCCAGGGAGGGCCCACCAACATGGCTTAGTCAAGGAAGTGCCCACTGCCCAACACGACCGCCAGAAAGTTCTGCCTGGTGGGTTTGTGTCACAGACAGACCACCCCCTCTCAATTTCCTGTTGCTTCGTTCTCAGGCAGCAGTTCGGGCTTTGGCCACAAGGTGGCCCCATTGAACCACCTTCGACAGACACCCGTTTCCGGAATTGTCTGCAAGGTGGAACATATATAGAGGAATGAGTATATCAATAAATAATAAATTAACAAATTACTACGTTAATGGCATAATAAACAGATTGGTAGATTAATCAATCAAGCAAGAAAAGAATGGATGAACCTTGAAAACGATAAGGTAGGTTAAAGGGGTCAGAAATGGAAAAGACCACAAATATATGTATACAGACATGTATTATGTTTGTGCCAGAATGTAAGAATGATTCCATTGATAGGTAGTGTCCAGACAGAGCCCACTATTGTGGTTTAGTCAAAGCATTCCCCACTTTCCATTGTGACTTCCAGAAAGCTCTGTCTGGTGGGTTGGTGTCCCGGGCCCTCCCTTCCATTTTCCTGTTCCTTAGTGTGCAAGCACCAGTTTCAGGTTGTTGCCACAAGGTGGCGCCAAAGGATCACGTCCTCAAACTCCACTCCCAAGTACTGTCTATGAGGTGTGAAATACACACGTATATAAATGCATGCATACATACATGAATACGTAAGTAAATATGTACATAATTAAGTAAGTAAGAAAGCAAGAAAGGTTAGCTAAGTAACTAAATATATAAATGAAATGAATGCATCTTGAGAATATTAAGCTCCGTGACGGGAGCCGAAAAGGCAACCGACGACTAACATGTCTCTACCTGTCTATTACCGTCATTACGTTTATACAGAGTGTCCAGAGAGAGTCCACCTATATGGCTTAGTCAAGGAATTCCCCACTTTCCAAGCTGACCTCCAGAAAAAGTTCTGTTTGGTGGGCTCGTGTCCCAGACAATCCCTCTCCACTTCCTGTTCCACTTCTATGTACTGTCGCAGCGAGGGCCCACCAACATGGTTTAGTCAAGGAAGTTCCCCACTTCCCAAACTGGCCGCCAGAAAGTTCTGCCTGGTGGGTTTGTGTCACAGACAGACCATCCCTCTCAATTTCCTGTTCCTTCGTTCTCAGGCAGCAGTTCGGTCTTTGGCCACAACGTGGCGCCATAGTGCCACCGTCATCAACGTCCACTTTCAAGAATTGTCTGCCAGGTGTGACATATGTACAGGAATGCGGAAATAAATAAAATCAAAAAAATTAACAAATAAATATGTATGTAAATAAAATAATAAATACACGAATAAATGAAAGGATGATTAAGTAAATAATTGAAAACTTAGTGGATGACCCTTGAAAGCAGTTAGCTGAGTGGAAGAATTCCTCACTTTCCATTTCGTCCTCCAGAAATTTCTGGGTGGTGGGTCCTTGCGCCCGACCACCCCTTCCCGTTTCCTGTTCCTTAGTGTTCACAGAGCAGTTCAGTCTTTTGCCACAAGGTGGCCCCAAAGAAATACCATCATCAAACTCCACTCTGGAGTATTGTCCATAATGTGTACAATATATAGCTATGTGCATGTAGGAAGGAAGGAAGGAAGGAAGGAAGGAAGGAATGAGAAAGTAAGTAAGTAATTTCGTACGTAACGGGCTAAAGAGAGAAATAAAACTTACGAACCTTGAAAACACTAAGCTAAGTGAAAGGAGTCAAATGCAGTAAAGACCGCATGTTGTAGGATTCCACTTCTAGGTCCTGTCCCAGAGAGGGCCCACCAACATGGTTTAGTGAAGGAAATCCCCACTTCCCATACTGAACGCCAGAAAGTTCTGCCTGGCGGGTTTGTGTCACAGATAGACCACCCTGTTCCTGTTCACACACACACACACACACACACATATACAAATATATATGTATATTTGTCTATAAGAATGATTCCATTGATATATAGTGTTCAGACAGCACCCACTGATACGGTTTAGTCAAAGAATTCCCCACTTTCCATTTTGACTTCTAGAAAGCCCTGTCTGGTGGGCTGTGTCCCAGACCATCCTTTCCGATTTCCTGTTCCTTAGTGTTCAGGCAGTAGTTCAGTATGTTTATGCCAGGTGGCGCCATAGAGCCACCGTCATCAAACCACTTTCAGTTCTTGTCTATAAGGTGTAAGATACATACAGAAATAGTTAATTGAGGAGGAGACAAGATGGCGACGATGTAGGAGGAGGTGCCATTTCTACCTGTACTCTAAAGTGAGCTGATTACCTACAAAAGAACTCCGATCACCCATGAAATCAGCCTGAGATCAGAATTATACACGTCTGGATCTCTACAGGTGCAGAAGACACCAGTGGGCAGGTAAAGTGGAGTGGGAACGTCGGACTGATATCAGAAGATTAAAAAAAGGGGGAGGGAGATACCAGAGGCAACCGATTGGAAAGTAATACCCCAATACGAGAGTGCCCCGCATCTGGGGACCAGCATTAAATTGGAGTCTGGTTGAAAGCACTCAAAAAGAGCAAAAGATCGCGGATGGAAATTGTTGGAATTGGGGCAGTTAGGGACAGGGGTTTAAGTCCCCGGACCCTAGACAGCCTCCCCTGGTGCTGAGCCAGAGAGAGTGCGGTGGAGAAACCAGATCTTGGACCCTGAGTCACCAGCGCACCTGAGAACGTGTGGGGTCTGGCTCCTGTGAGGGGCTGGGAGCCTCGCCAGATGGCAGAACGCTGTGCCATGCTATCAGAGCCTGAGACACGTGTGCCCCACACCCTCCCGTGGGAGAGGTGTGCGCAGGTGTCAGACCGGTGGTCTCAGACCCGTAAAGACCAGACACTCCCAGCCCAGGCCAGCAGGATAATCCCAGTGTGCGATCACTGCTTCGAACCTCTCTGGAGGTCTGGAGCTGCCCAGACAGCCACCGCTGCCATGGTTTTGGGTACAGGCAGGAGTTCCTGCATCCCTAGGGACCGTGACTTGGAACCTGCTCTGCCAGCAGCTGAGGGGGACCTTTGTGCTCTGAAGCACCCACAGGGGAGCAGAATGAGGCTTCTCTCTGAGAGGGAGGTCGTGGTGCAGTTTGCGTTCCTCTAAAGCTCCAAAAACCATCAAAAGCTGTCATGGAGAGAGAAAAACAAACAAACAAACAAACATAAAAACCTCCAGAGAACAAAAGCCTGAAAAACCGGTTTCCTCAGAGCCCACACCCTTGAGGGGGGTGGGAGGACTTAACTCAGGGAACATCATTGACTGAAAACCCACGTGGCACGCCCCTCCCCCAGAAAACCAACCAGGAAAGAAAAAAAAAAAAAGACGACAATAGAACAACCACCACTACTTCATAGATACAACTTTTATTTTTAACTCATTCCCACTATTCTGGTTCATTTTTCTTTCTTTATATAGATAATTTTTTAACCTATATACCATCACAGTGAGATGTCCAGTACATCAAATTCCATAATAACCTTCTAACCTGAACTTTTTGATACATACACCCCTGTTTTTCTTTTGCTTTTCTATTTTTTTAATTTTTCTTAAAATTTTAGTTTGGTTTAGTCTAGTTTATTCTTTTTTATTTTTATTTTCTAATATTCATA
>NW_019154914.1:0-1015 GCF_002288905.1 Enhydra lutris kenyoni | reverse complement strand
TAGTACATCAAATTCCATAATAACCTTCTAACCTGAACTTTTTGATACATACACCCCTGTTTTTCTTTTGCTTTTCTATTTTTTTAATTTTTCTTAAAATTTTAGTTTGGTTTAGTCTAGTTTATTCTTTTTTATTTTTATTTTCTAATATTCATATAGAGTTAAACTTCAAGGTAACCCCCTTTCCCCAATCAATGCTACCCCTATAGGTAAACCAATTTTTAATCCCCCTTTATCTTATGAAAGTTGAGTCTTAACAAAGATATCAAGATACATCCAGGAAGAATCAAAATAACCTTCCTCGACCACACTGAGAATTTATAACCACTCTCCCATCTTTTTCTTTGCCAGTGTTTCTGTGTATTTGTGTTTGTCCTGATAGTATATAAATCTTATACTTGGGGTTTTTTTGATGAGGTTCTTTCTTTTTTTGCTTTTATATATATATATATTTTTTTTTTTTTTCTCTTGTCATATACTTTCATCAGTCTTTTTGTTTGTCTGTTTTTGTTTGTATAGTTCATAGATCTTACCTTGGGGCCCATTTGGGCTGTGTTTTCTCTTTTATCTTCTCTTTTTTTCCTGTCTCTCTCTCTCTTTTCTTTCTTCTTCTTTTCTTTTTTCTCTTGTTTGGGTGGGGAATCCTGATTGCTCAGAAGCGTTCCTGGGTGCATCTTGACTGCACCACAGTCGATACATCTAGCTACATCCGTTCAGTCATCTCTCACCAAAATGACCAGGAGGAGGAATGCCCAACAGAAGAAAAATACAGAGGATAGGCCTTCTGCAACAGAGCTAATGGCTATCAACATAGACAATATGTCAGAAAGGGAATTCAGACTAACAATTATCCAGGCAATAGCTAGGTTGAAGAAAGCCATGGATGACCAAACGGAATTGATTAGGGCAGAACTGAAAGTCCCCAGGGATGATGTTCACAATGTTAGGGCAGAACTGAAAGCCACCAAGAATGATGTTCAAAATGCTCTCAATGAGTTCCAATCTAATCTAAATT
>NW_019154913.1:7611-9300 GCF_002288905.1 Enhydra lutris kenyoni | reverse complement strand
TAGTTTCTACCTGGGGCACCTGGGTTTCTCAGTCGCTTAAGCAGTTGCCTTCCCCTCAGGTCCAGGCCCTGAGATCAAGCCAGTGTCGAGCTCCCTGCTCAGGGGAGGAGCGCATGCTTCTCCCTGTGCCTCGGCCTGTCGCTCTGCCTGCTTGGGAGCTCTATCTCTCTGCCAAAGAAGTGAGTATAATCATTACAAAGTAAATAAACAAGTTAATAAAAATAAAACATAAAATTTTATGAGTTCTGCAACATAATATGATGGGAGGGGGAAAAAATCCAAACAAGTAACAGCATATATTTACACACGACAATGCAATCGTCATTCTTCCCTCTTTCTAAAATGAAAACAGCAATGATCTGAGTGGGTTTTCCTACCATCTGTTTTCATGGTCTTTGTGGCTGGCAACCTGTTCAGGTCCTTTCTGCCCTTGGAAGGTGGCAGTTTTCTAGTTCCTGGATCATCCAAGCTAGTTGAGTCTTCATACTGCATCCCACTAAGAAGATTTGAGGATGTCTCATCTAGATGGTACTTAGGGTCTCATTTCTGGGTAGACCTGATGGCTGACTGGTATTCTTGGAGGAACACTTATTTTGACATTTTCAGTAGTACTGCAAGGAGAAATGCAAGGCAGAAGCCACTGGAAAATGAAAAATTTAAAATACTCAAGAGTCCAAACAGTGCATTTCCTGCTCAGATGCTAGGGTCTTTCCCATCTGTACTCACAAAGAGCTTCTGGAGGAATGGCAAGACCCATGACGTTGTGTTCTGTCACCTCCGCTTTTCATCTGGAAGAGAGCCTGCTGTCGCCTTGACCCTGAGTGCAGAGGGGCTGGGTGGGTCTGCTGTTGTGCTGGGTAGATGAAAGTCCCCGGTCTGGGAAGGAGGAGGACACCACTCTACACAGACCCTCTGGGGATTCCAGGGCTTTCCCTGCAGAAACTCAGTGCAGTTCCAAGAGAGGGAGGTGGTTCTAGACCCTCTGATCCCTGTCTCTTTTCACCTGTAGGTGTGAAGAAATACCGGCATTTTGGGGTCATCCTGATGGCCTCCAAGAGCATTGGCCTGAGCCCATCTAGTGTGCCGTGGAGGTGTTTGTGAGTGAGACCGGTATGCTCCGGGTGCCCCTGCCCTCTGGGAGTCCTGGCTGGCCTCTCTCAGGGCCTAGCAGCGTGCCCCTGTTGAAGAGCATGGTTCCAGGGCACTGTGGGAAGGGAGTTTGTGGGTTCCAGGTCACTGCTGGAAAAGAGGAGATCTGTGTAGGGTTGGGCCAACCCAATGGACAGAGAGATGCTTTCAGTCTTGCCCTCAGAACTGAGAGATTATTTCACACCTGGACGCATCCTCCTGCTTCCGAGGACCTGCTGCCAGAGAGAGGTGCTGCCTCCTAAGGAATTCAGGAATGTGCAGTCCTTGGCCTCTGCCGAGAAGTCTGTGCTCGGCCCACAGTGCCAGGTGGGCCTGCAGCAACCTGGTATCCACGTCAGCCTGACCTGCTGGTCACAGCCCCTTCTCAGGTATGAGAAAGCCCCATGGCTCATTGTTTATACCCCTTTGTGATAAGATGAAGCCCCTCAGTTTGTTGTCATAGCTGTCCCTTCTTTGGCGGCTTCCAGAGGGATGTCATGTCTCGTTGAGCACCATGTAGGCTCTTCTTTGACCCGAGGGCCCTGTCCCTTCTCCCCTCCT
>NW_019154913.1:5942-7515 GCF_002288905.1 Enhydra lutris kenyoni | reverse complement strand
CAGTTAGAGTGTCATGCCTCTGGCCAGCAATGATGGGAATTCCCTCTGCAGGCAGAGTCCCAAGCTGGCAGAAGTGGCGTGGTCACGTGCCAGCCCTCTGAAATGAGTCAGGTGACCTTTCAAAGTCTGGGGAGATTAAGGGTTGTAAACAACAACAGCACCTGGGCCATAACTTAGCCAGATTTTTCTGGAACCATCAGACAACATTTGTAAAATGTGAGGATGAGTGAAATGCCCTGCCTGGAGGGTAGGTTGTGTTGGTATCTTGGGCTTTTGTCCCCAGGTGTTATTCTTGCCGATTGGGTGGGTGCTAAGGGGCAGGTTATTTGGGGCCGATGTGCCTTCCTACTGAGGAGCCCCCTATGTTTGAGCAGGAAGGCAGGGGTTGCAGTCTGATCTGGCACCTGGGCCCATGTTGGTCACCACAATGTTTGGGTTGAGGGGAGCACAGGGCTGGCCAGCTGGAGTTTGTGTTTCCTCAACTGCCTTTTGACAGCCTGCACCCAGGGCCTGGGGCACCTGGGGCAGAGCCAGAGTCACAGGGACCAGGCAGATGCTCATAGGAAAGGACTAGAGCCAGGGAGGGAGGCAGACAGCCCCAGGCAATCACGGTAGCCAGCCGTGGTCACCGGGATGCCGAAGCCTGGCTCTACGCTCTGTGCTTTATTTTAGGGTTGGTGTTTATCAGGGCAAAATGCGCACAGTGTAAAGTCTGCCATAGCCACGACCCTGAAGTGGAAGGTTATTGTGGAAGTGGGAGGTAGTTGTTGTTGGTTTGTTCGTTTGTTTGATTTTTTCCTTTTGAGTTCCAGGGTCCATGAAAGGCATGTCTTAGCAAGGAAAACCAGAGGCACATTTCAGCCTCATGGAGCTCCTGGCAGCCAAATCGCCAAGCATGTATTAAGGGAAGGTCTTCCAGCAGCAATGCTAAGTCTTTCACAGATTGAAGGGCCCTGTGGTTTTGGCCTCTTTGAGCCTGCACTCCCTGCTGGGATGGAGGGGCTTGCTTTCTGTCATGAGTGACTCTGTGTCTCCCCAAGTGCTGGTCCTGAGACCTCAACGAAATGCTCTCCTTGTTTTTACAGGTGGTGCTTCGAGGCTCAGGGGACGTGGCTGCATGGGAAACATCCAAAGCATCTGGACTCTGTCTCTTCAGTGCAGATTCAAGTGCAGCACATACAGGAGGGTGACCCCTGTCATCTCCCTGTTGGATGCACATCACAGTAGTAAGTTGTCTTGGATCTGAACCTCCTGCCTGGGTTGAGGTTCAGGCCTTGACTTGGGTGTCATTTTTGCTAGCTTCTTTCTTCTGGAGGGAAAGATACCCTCTTCTTGTCAATTAAATTGGGATGTAACCTTAACCAGAATATCTAGAGTTTGTTGCTTGGGGAAAATTACTTAGTGGCACATATGGAGAAGGTTCTGCAAGTGCCTGCCCCACACAAAACTTCTGAACTCCAGGTTGCCTCTGGTAGCAGAATCCTGATTTATTACAGGCTGAGCTTATAAATAGACATTCTCTCTATGATCAACTTTCTGCCCACACTTGCTTTATTGGGCCATTCATCTAGAG
>NW_019154913.1:4769-5841 GCF_002288905.1 Enhydra lutris kenyoni | reverse complement strand
TTTTTTTTTTTTTTTTTTTTTTTTTTTTTTTGGCTCAGAGCAGGGAGTGGGAGTTGCAGAGGATGAGAGAGACACTTAAGCAGGCTCCACATGCCTTGCATAGCATGACACGGGGCTCAATCCCATAAACCTGACATCATAACCTGAGCCAAAAACAAAAGTTGGTCCTTTAACTGAAAGTACCACACAGGCATTCCTGGGGCATGCTTTGTCTTTATGGGAGGGAGTGTAAGAACCCATTCCTGTTCTAAAATCTCCCGAATCTGGGAGTACTTCCACGTCTGCAGTGGTCATACACCCTCTCAGGCCCAGAGATACGTAGCTGTTCTTGGTGGTGGAGAAAACCCCTTGGCTCCCAAGTTCTCATAGACAGGGAGGAAGCCCTCACTGCCTGATTCTGAACTGTAGAGGTTTTTCTGCCCTGGTACCAACAGGTCTTCCAGAAAAGCACCTTTGTAAAAGATGAAATTAATTTGCCAGGCCCCGGGTGATGCATTTGGGTAAGCATCTGCCCTTGGCTTAGGTCAGGATCCCTGGGTCCTGGGGATCAAGCCCTGTATTGGGCACCCTTCTGCCGCTTCCTCACTGCCCAACCCCGACTGTTCTTGCTCCCTCTCTAGTTCTCTCACTCTCAAATAAGTGAAGTAAATAGAACTATTTCTAAGCATGTAATTAATTTGTAAATCCTTTCCAATTTGTGAGGACAAAATTAGTAGAATTAAGGATACGTGAGCGGTAGATCACAAACCATGTGTTTGTTGAATCTTGTGGCCTTTCATCCTTGCTATCTACGTACATTGATAGGTTTGTTGGAGGCCACGGCATGGTTGGAGTTGTGGATCAAACCAGGCCCTGACTTGTGTCTCCTTGAAAGTCCGGACACCTTGATAAGGGGGTAAGGACAGGAAAGTTGAGTAACAGTGAGAAAGGGTCTGTGCTATGTGTTGTGCGTTCGCCTACGTGACGTCCCACACACTCTCCCTACAGAAGGGAACAATGTGGTCAGGGTCATGAATTCTTAGTTGGTCCTTGTTCCTGTACCTCCCATAACCCACCCCCTGGTTGATTGTCT
>NW_019154913.1:1512-4218 GCF_002288905.1 Enhydra lutris kenyoni | reverse complement strand
GAGTAGATGTGCTTTATTTCTAGCTATTGGTTACTGGAATAGTGCATACAATATCACTCAGAACGTGACCCAGTTGTATGTGTTTGCAGTGAAAAATTGTCAGTGTATGAGATTGTTTCTCAATGCCCCCCTAAGAAATTCCTTGGAAGCTATTTGCCCAGTGCTTTTCTGATGTGAGTGTCTGGGGAAGAATTTCCCCCCGTTGCATTGGGATCAGTGATTCCTCGGTGTGAGGGTGTTGTTGATGGCTAAGGAAGAAGGGATACCTGAGCATATTCCTTTCCGCATCACACGGGGAAGAGTTTCTTGCGTGCGAAACCTCCCAGGTCCTTTACATGTTGGCTCCGTGAGGAATGGGATTCCCACATGCATTTCATCAGCATTCAGCAGCAGTGATGATGCAGGGTGTCCCAGGAGGTCCCTGCACCTTCGCTCCTTTGTGAGGGATGATGCTCACTCTGAGATGGTAGTGGGAGCTCAGGCCTGAGCCCCAGTTGAAGCTTCTCCCACCAAGACACAGAGCTAGTGGTTCTCCCCGTGTGAGTTCTCTGGTGTTGGGAAAGGGACCACTTCTGGCAGAAGGCTCTGCATAAGTGATGGGAGAAACGGTGTTTGTACTGTGTGATTTCTGTGGTGGTGAGAAAGGTGGGTGCTCTGGGTAAAGGCACCTGTGTCTAATGATAGACACAGGTTTCTCTGCTCTGAATTTTCTGGTTTCTCCAAACGTGAGAGCTGTATCAAACGGCTTTTCCACCTTGACCACATTTTTCGGGGTTCCCACTGGTGTGGATCCTCAGATGCTGGCTTAGGGTGTGTCTGGACTAAATGCTTTCCCTTGAAGATGGCCTTCAACCAGTTTCTGTCTGTGGGAACATGCCCATGACCTCCAAGGGATGCATGTTGCTGCGAGCTCTTGTACAGCAATCCCACCACATGGCTTCTACCCCGTGTGAGGTCCTGGGCATGAATAAGAGCAGAGCTCTCTGAATGATCTGCCACCTTCATTCCATCCCTAAGGTGTCTCTCCAGTGGTCTTGTTGTGTACAGAGGTGAGCACTGCCCTTGAATTTTTTTCCCTCCATGTGTGTCATGTCTACTTTCCTCAGAAGGGTGAGTTCTCTCATGTCTCCCGATGTTAAGGCCTCGACTAAAGGCTCTGCCACACTGGGGAGATGTGTGTGGTGTGATCCAGGATGAACGAGCTCTGATGTCACTGGCACCAGGGACACATGGCTGAAGGCTCTTCAACATTGTCAGTAAATACAAGGATTGTCTTCCCAGGACGCAACGCACATGGAATGAGGTGAGTGACGTGAGAAATCTCCCTCCTGTGCCCTAGCATTGGCAGGGTTCCTATGCAGCGTGAACCCTCTGCTAATGGCCAGAACTGGAAGAGCTGTGGAAGTATTGCTTACTCATGTTCCTCCCTTCCTGACTCGTAGTAATTCCAGCCTCCTCCTTCATCTATAGCCTCTGTGTAAAACTCTGCACACCACTTCTGTTTGAGTGCAANTATAGCCTCTGTGTAAAACTCTGCACACCACTTCTGTTTGAGTGCAATATTCCCTTCCTGAATTCAGATAGATCTTTCTACATAGTGATGGCTTGACTTGAGGCACATTTCAACCAAGAAATGAAAGTATTCAGATATTTGGTGGGGAAACCCGATTCCTCAGCGTCTTGGAAAACAGGAGATTGTGGTGAACGCTTAGTGTACCCCATGTCCAGCTGTAGTGTGGAAGGCCAGGGCTCATTACCATTAAGCTTCCCGTTTACTTGCAGAGAAGCAGACCTTTGAGATGCACCTGTGTGTGTATCACTCCATCCTTTTAAATAGGGAATGTATTGCCGTGAGCACTTCGGTCTTATATGCAATCAATGAGTCATTGAACACTACATGAAAAAAATAGTGAAGTACTCTATGTTGACTAAGATAACAGAACAAAAGAAAGAAAGAGGGGAAGGAGGAAGGGATACAAAGAACTAAAAGATAATGAGGGGAAGGAAGGAAACAACTGTGAGAATGCTTGAAAAAAGGGAGAAGAGAAACTGGTAGAGAGGCATTAGGGAAAAGAAAAATTTTGAAAGTGTGAAACAAACATCTGAGAGTTAAGATTTGAACTTTATGACAAAGGAAAGAAATGGAGTCCTCTACTCAGGAGCATAAACGTGTTATAGGGTATTGGTGATGAGAACCTATTGACCAGATAAACATGCAAGAAAAAGACAGTGAGGATGGGATGCTGGGGAGTTTAAGATAGGCAAACTCAACAGACGCGAGGACTGAAAGAGGTGCCATGTGAGGGTTTCAGTGCAAGGATCATAGAAGTGTCCTGTCCTCAGAGGACACAGAATATGCAGTGGGTTAGGTGGATGGAGTCAGAACCATTGACAGAAATGGGACCGTGATGCAGGGTTGTTTCCACAGGAGCCCTACAAGAGATAGGACTGATGTAGGAAAGAAGTTAGAGTTCAAGGCCAATGGTCAAGAAAGAAGTCTTCAGACGGCTGTGCTAGCAAAAGGTGTTTTTTATTAAAGCACAGTGATACGACCCATGGGTAGAAAGGGTTGCTTGCTGGGGTTGTGACGGGAGGCTGACTCTCTGGGATGGCACTGGGGGAGGTCATGCAAAAGGGCGGTTTTGCAAGAACGTTGCAGGAGGACAGAGGACACCCAGGATACAGGAGGCTTTGCTCTTGTCAAGT
>NW_019154913.1:0-1221 GCF_002288905.1 Enhydra lutris kenyoni | reverse complement strand
AGGTCTGGCAGTGTTTTGATCTCCATCTGTGGAGAATCTGTTTTTTTCCTTTCCTTGGCTTTAGGACAGCCAGAGTGCCTGAGGAATGTCACCCATATCACATATTGTGGAGGGATGGTGTGGCGTTCCAACTTCTGCTTTGTCCTCAGCTAGCCTTCTCTTCCCACCTCATGTCCTCCTGAGCAGTTTAGACCCTTCAGTCATTAAAGTTGTTGAAGGAGTATAGTCTCATCCTCTGTTGCTTCTTCCTGCTGAATAGGGCCGTAGAACTGCCCCTACCTATGGGTCAGTACTGGTCATTTGGGGGCCTCTATGTGTAAGAGTTGTGAATTAGAGACCGCTGAGTGCAGGGGAGAACTTCTGTTTGGCTTTTTCTGAGTAGACAGGACCATCTGTCCTCTGGAAGTTACTGCAGTGAAGGATTTCTGGCACCACCCAGGGAATTTGTCAGGTCCTGGGCTCTTGTTTTTGTGAGGTTTTTGACCACTGCTCCAATCTCATTACTAGATACGTCGATTCTGGTTGTCAATTTCTTCCTGGTTCAATTTTGGAAGTTTATAGTTTTCCAGGAATGCATCCATTTCATCTAGATTGCTTAACTTATTGGCATATAACTGTTGATAATAATTTCTGATGATTGTTTCTATTTCCTTGGTGTTTGTTGTGATCTCTCCCTTTTCATTCATAATTTTATTAATTTGGGCCTTCTCTCTTTTCTTTTGGATTAGTTTGGCCGATGGTTTATCGATCTTATTGATTCTTTTGAAAAAACAGCTTCTAGTTTCATTGATGAATTATACTGTATCTCTAGTTTCTATCTCATTGATCTCTGCTCTAATCTTGATTATTTCCCTTCTTGCATGTGGAGTTGGATTAATTTGTTGTTGATTATCCAGTTCTTTAAGATGTAGAGACAGTGGGTGTATTCTGGATTTTTCCAATTTTTTTTGAAGAAGGCTTGGACGGCTATGTATTTCCCCCTTAGGACTGCCTTTGCTGTATTCCATAGGTTTTGGTCCAAAGTGTCTTCATTCTCATTGGTTTCCATGAAATGTTTAAGTTCTTTGATTTCCTGGTTGATCCAAACATTCTTTAGCAAGGTGGTCTTTTCTTTGTGGTTGATCTCCAGTTTCAAAGCAATGTGATCTGAGAATATGCTGGGAATAATGTCAACCTTTTGGTATAGGTTGAGCCCTGATTTGTGACCCAGTATGTGGTCTA
>NW_019154912.1:5506-9308 GCF_002288905.1 Enhydra lutris kenyoni | reverse complement strand
TCTTATTTTCCATGTCATAACCTGAATCAATGGCCAGCCTATTCACAAGGCCCACAGGGTTCATGGTATATATAAAATTCCCTGGAGTCTGTGAGCCAGACTGTCTTTTCTGTGTATCATTGGAGAGCAGAGTATGATAAGGAGGCCTGAATGGATATATATACATATATATATATATATATATATGTATAAAATTTATAATATATATTTATATAAATATTATATAATACATATTTATATAAATATTATAATTATATAATATAAATAATATACAAAATGGATATATGTATAAAATGGATATATATGTATAAAATAAAATCTATATATGTATAAATTAATACATGTATACATATAAAATCTATATATGGATAAAAGAAAATTTATATATGTATAAAAGGAAGTCTATCATATATATGTATATATACATATATATGTATATATAATATACATATTATATACATATTATACATACCTAACATACATATTATACACACATGATATATAAATATATTATACTTTTTTATTATATTATTATATATTTATAATATTCATATATTTATATACTATATATTATATTTATATATATTAAGCCTTAAACCAGGTAGCAGGTATGAGGAATTGTACCATTAACCCGAGGTCAATACTTTTGCCTAGTTCATTTCTGATCTCAGTGATGTAACTCACAAATCTTGAGTCTTAGTGTACTGGAATCTGACAGAAGAACAATGCTTGAGAATGCTTTCTTAGCTCATCTTGTCGGCCATCACCATGGCTTGGGCAACCTCAAAACTGAAAGAAAGTTCTCAATACAGTCAGATGCAACACTGAAAGCTGTAACAAATTTGGGGGCTGGTATTGAAACTTAAACTTATAGATTCACATAAAATATCAGTTGTTTTTGTCATTGTTTCTTCTAGTCATCATTTCCACTTGCATATATATTCTCATATTCATAACCTAGAGTAATTGTGTTAGAAATAAAGAATACCTATTCCTTAGTGAAAAAAATATATATATAATGACATGTTTTAATATAATTTGAAGAAATCTGAAGGACAATATAGCAGAATAAATGGTGATATTGGGGAGGATAGCTCTTATTTTAGATTGGATATGGCAGGGATAATCTTCTGTAAAGGTGAAAATTCAAAAAAAATCCTTAGATGGAGTAAAGGACATGAATCAAGAAATCATTGAACAAATGATAAGATGATAATATGGAAAGTAATTGAGGGTGATGATATGAGTATTATTCACATGGAGTCTGGCATATAATTTAGAAAAGATTTGCTGTTTCATGATAAAAAATAAATTTCTATTTGGTTGGGGTTAGAGGCGAAAATATCCAAATCCATCAAGTGAGAGGATAGCAAAAAAGAGACTTCAATGTGTGATAGTCTATTTCTTTAACATTTATGTATATTTATACTACATTTAAAATGTATAGAGTAACACAGGCCTCCCTTCTACTCTCTACATGTCTTTTATAATCATGGAACAAAAAAATTTAAGAACAATTCCTAAGGCAAACGTTACAACTTGATAAAAATAATAAAAATAAAAATACCATGTGCTAAAGGGTAACTTCATTTAAATCATTTAGGCGGTGACATGAACACACTCAAGAAGACATATACACTGAAAAAAATGACAGTCATAGATGTCTTGTCCATGAAGAATATTGTAGAAAAATATATCATTAAGGCATGAAGAGACTTGTTCCATAAATTTCCACAGCTGAGGAACAGAAACCATGATGGGGAAGATTTAGCTTCACCATTCCCTCATTTAATTGTTTCTTATATTTTTAGGATTCAAAAATTCACCTGAGGCTCCATATATGACTAAGATGTGGAGTTCACAAAGCACTAGGAGCGATGTTCTGATACCATCCACCTGCCCCAGACTGTGGCCGGCCTCCCTTTCCTCTCTGCTCCCCACTTCAGCTTCCTCTGATCACCCTGGCCTCCTTTCTGAACCCCACTCCGGGAACATCATATTCTGCTTCCAGTCCTCTGCACTGTGGTTCCCTATGCCGGGCTAAATATACTCAGATTTGTGCAGTACTGTCTCCTTTTCGTGCCACAGGAATTCTCAATGTCATCACAGCAGTGTCTTGTTGGAACCATCACCTAGTGGAGTTCAGGACCCAGTTGTAGTCCCTTGATCTTTTCTTATGGAGAAAATGCTCTTTTCATTCACCTTTTCAGTTCACATTTGTCCATCTGCCCCTCCAGACCCTGAGCTCCTAGGGGGAGGAGCTGGTTGCCTGATAAACACTGGAACCACCTGAGTGGTCTGGGCCCAGTGGCTGCATGAACAACTGAGGATCCAGTCCACGACCAACGAGCTCTATTGTCCAAGCCCAATTGACTTTAGTTATGTGTAAGTCCTGCTGTTTTCTTTTTTTTCCTACATCAACTTTGTGTTCCATGTGGGACTCAAACTCATGACACCGAGGTCAAGTACCATATACCCTACTGACTGAGGAAGCCACGGCTTCTCTTGTCATTTTTTCCTAGGTTTTAGTGTCTTAACTATTGAAGTTTTTTTTTTATTTATACATGTTGTATGTATATTATGTTATGCTGAATTACCAAATAACTCTCCAAATTATGGTAGCATGTTACCATAGTTTTCTTCAGGTGGATCTTCATGTTGGAGACCAAGCTACTTCATGTGGACTTTTAGGAATCCAGAATCCCTCCACCAAGGGCCTTCTCACACCCTGGCTTGTCATGCACGTCTGACGCTATATGCACATGGGGAACTTCCCTGACTTAAAGGTGGTCAAGTGATAAAGTGGGGCAGAATCCCAGGCATGTCAGTATGATCACAAGTTCCCAGTTGTCACAAGAAGAACAATGAGGGCCTGAATGCTTCAGTCCTCAGATATCAGTTGGGGAAATCTGGCTGGAAAACCATGAGGCTAGGTGCTGGCTTTCTGTCCTGTGTAACCCTAAGCTTCAAAACCTAGCACAGCTGGGTGATAGTATTCATCGGAGGAGTCCAGCAAAACAGAAGCATAGGAAGACCTCCAACTCCCAAGAGGTAGCGTGACTCTGTGCCACAGAAATCTAAAGAATTTGAATTTGAAACTCAGTCACACACCTGAGAAAAAAATGCTTTGTCACTGGCAGTGTGAAACAGAGCTCTGACAGAAACTGATGAGATTAAACTGATGGAACTCAAATTATCACTCTTTGCAGATTATATGATACTACATGTGGAAAACCCAAAAGACTCCACTCCAAAACTGCTAGAACTTGTACAGGAATTCAGTAAAGTGTCAGGATATAAAGTCAATGCACAGATATCTGTTGCATTTCTCTACACCAACAACAAAACAGAAGAAAGAGAAATTAAGGAGTCAATCCCACTTACAATTGCACCCAAAACTGTAAGATACCTAGGAACAAACCTAACCAAAGAGACTAAGAATCTATACTCAGAAAACTATAAAGTACTCATGAAAGAAATTGAGGAAAACACAAAGAAATGGAAAAATGTTCCATGCTCCTGGATTGGAAGAACAAATATTATGAAAATGTCTATGCTACCTAAAGCAATTTACACATTTAATGCAATCCCTATCAAAACTCACCCATTTTTTCAAAGAAATGGAACAAATAATCCTATAATTTATATGGAACCAGAAAAGACCTCAAATAGCCAAAGGAATTTTGGAAAAGAAAGCCAAAGTTGGTGGCATCACAATTCTGGACTTCAAGCTCTATTACAAAGCTGTCATCATCAAGACAGCATGGTACTGGTACAAAAACAGACACATAGATCAATGGAA
>NW_019154912.1:0-4515 GCF_002288905.1 Enhydra lutris kenyoni | reverse complement strand
TGCTTAGTGAAATAAGTCAGTCAGGGAAAGACAACTATCATATGATCTCCGTGATATGAGGAAGTGGAGTGGGTGGTTAGGGGGTAGGAGAAGAATAAATGAAACAAGATGGGATCGGGAGGGAGAAAAACCATAAGTGACTCTTAATCTCACAAAACAAACTGAGGGTTGCTGTGGGGAGGGGGGTCAGGAGAGGGGGGTGGTGTTATGGACATTGGGGAGGGTATGTGTTGGTGAGTGCTGTGAAGTGTTTAAACCTGGTGATTCACAGACCTGTACCCCTGGGGATAAAAATACATTATATGTTAATAAAAAATAAAAATAAATAAAAATAAAGAAGGGAAAGAACAGTATACTGAAAACCATAAATCATTAATGAAAGAATTTCAAGAAGACAGAATGGAGTCCAAATACATCCTATACTAATGGATCTCAAGAACATATATAATGCAAAAATACACACTGCAACAACAAGCAGTCTAAATATGCAGTTCAAACCCATTCAAACCCATCAACATTTAATGACAGTTCCAGAAATAAGAACAGCAATCATACGAAGTGAATAATACCATGGAAGGCCTTGAATAGCCAAAGCCATCTGGAGAAAGAACAAAACTGGAGGTGTCATGCTTTCTGAATTCAAAGTGTATTACAAAGCTATAGAAATCAAAACAGTATAGTATTGATATACAGACAGACACATAGATGAATGGAACACAGTACAAAGCCCAGGAAGAAACTGACATATAGGTAGTCAATTCATTTCCAACGAAAGCTCTAATTATAAAAAATAGGGAAGCAACAGTCTCTACATTAAGTGGTTCTGGAAACATTGGGCAACGTCAAGTAAAGCAATGCAACTGAATGTCTATCCTAACCCCATCCACAACAGGAGTTAACATGTGACAAAGACTTCAACAAAACAGCTACACCCATAAAATACCTAGATGAAAATTGGAAAGAATGTTTTTAACACCCCCACTGTTTTTTAAAAAATAATCTCCATGACCAAAATTTGAACTCAAGATTCTGAGATCAAGGGATGGATACTGTACTGACTGAGCCAGTCAAAAACCTTTTAAAACTATGGAGCACAAATTGCAATGAAGAAGTCAAATTCTCTCTCTTTGCACACGGTATGATACTTTATATGGAAAACCCAAAACACTCCACCCCCAAACTACTAGAACTCATTCACCAATTCAGTAATGTGGCATGATACAAAATCAATGTACAGAAACCAGTTGCTTTCTTATACACTAACAATGAAAATACAGAAAGGGAAATTAGAGAATCAATTCCAATTACTATAGCATCAAGAACCATAAGATACCTGGGAATAAACCCAACCAAACATGTTAGGATGTGTATTCAAGGAACTACAGAACACTCATGAAAACAACTGAAGAAGACATAAAAAGATGGAAGACCACTCCATGCTCATGGATCAGAAGAACAAACATTGTTAAAAATGTCTATACTGCCTAGAACAGTCTATACTTTCAATGCCATTCTCATCAAAATTCCACTGACACTTTTCAAAGAGCTGGAGCAAACAATCCTAAAATTTGTATGGAATCAGAAGAGAACCCAAATTGCTAAGGAAATGTTGAAAAAGAAAAACAAAACTGGCGGCATCACGCTGCCTGATTTCAAGCTTTACTACAAAGCTGTGATCACCAAGACAGTATGGTACTGGCAGAAAAAACAGACACATAAACCAGGGGAACAGAGTAGACAGCCCAGATATGGACACTCAACTCTATGGTCAAAAAAATCTTCAATAAAGCTTGAAAAAATATACAGTTGTAAAAAGCCAGTCTCTTCAATAAATGGTGCTGGGAAAATTGGAGAGCTATGTGTAGAAAAATGAAAGTAGACCATTCTTTTACACCATACACAAAGCTAAACTCAAAATGGATAAAAGACCTCAGTGTAAGGCAGGAATCTATTAGAATCTTGGAGAACATAGGCAGTAACTTCTTTGACATCGGCCACAGCAACTTCTTTCAAGATATGTCTCCAAAGTAAAAGGAAACAAAAGCTAAAATGAACTTTGGGATCTTCATCAAGATCAAAACCTTCTGCACAGCAAAGGAAACAGTCAACAAAACTATGAGACAACCTACGGAATTGGAGAAGGTATTCGCAAATGATGACACAGACAAAGGGCTGAGATCCAGGATCTATAAAGAACTTCTCAAACTCAACACACACAAAATGGATAATCAAGTCAAAAAATGGGCAGAAGACATGAACAGACATGTCTCCAGTGAAGACATACAAATGGCTAACAGACACATGAAAAAATGTTCATCATCACTAGCCATTTAAATTTAAAGGGAGATTTAAATCAAAACGACATTTAGATACCACCTTACACCAGTTAGAATGGCCAAAATTAGCAAGACAAGAAACAACGTGTGTTGGAGAGGATGTGGAAAAAGGGGAACCCTCTTACACTGTTGGTGGAAATGCAATTTGTTGCAACCACTTTGGAAAACAGTGTGGAGATTCTTTAAGAAATTAAAAATAGAGCTTCCCTATGATCCTGCAATTGCACTACTGGGTATTTACCCGAAACATACAGATGTAGTGAAAAGAAGGGCCATCGGTACCCTAGTGTTCATAGCAGCAATGGCCACGGCTGCCAAACTGTGGAAAGAACCAAGATGCCCTTCAATGGACAAATGGATAAGGGAGATGTGGTCTATATACACTATGGAGTATTATGCCTCCATTGGAAAGGGTGAATACTCAACTTTTGTATCAACATGCATGGGACTGGAAGAGATTATGCTGAGTGAAATAAGTCAAGTAGAGAGATTCAATTATCAAATGGTTTCGCTTATTTGTGGAGCATAAGAAATAACACGGAGGACATGGGGAGATGGAGATGAGAAGGGAGTTGAGGGAAATTGGAAGGGGAGATGAACCATAAGAGACTTTGGACTCTGAGGAAACGATCTGAGGGTTTTGGAGGGGTAGGAGTAGGAGGTTGGGTGAGGCTGGTAGTGGGTAGTATGGAGGGCACATATTGCATGGATCATGGGGTGTGGTGTATAAACAATGAATTCTGGAACACTGAAAAGATATTTAAAAGATAAATAAAATAAAAGAACATTAAAATAAAATAAAGTAAAATAAAATAAAAACACAGTTTGGAGCACAGAGGTATCAGAATACATGTATCCAGGGCACCTGAGTAGCTCAGTGGATTAAGCTAAAAATCCATTAGTGCTTTGAGACACAGGCAGAACTTCACTACCTGGCAATTTAGAAGCAGCAAACACTGTATTTCCCACTAATACATAAAAGGCCCGTACTCTTCCTTGCAGCAGAACATTTGCTTCAGCCAGAAAAAGAAAAAAGAGGAGGAGACTGCAGCTTCCTGATTCTGGAAGTCTGCCCTTTCTAAGCCCTGGAGTTTGAGTCTTTGCCAGACTCTGCACCTCAGTTGAGAACTGAGAGACCCCATCCCAGTTTGCTGAGATGCTCACTGTCTATCTCTGATTTCATCTCTCATAGACCCTTCTCACTGATATACCTTCTTGGATATCTTTCCTGTGGCCCAGGGACCTTTGTCTAAATTTCTGTATGCAAGAAAATAAAGCCATTTATTTACAGACAAAGCAAGCAAGCAAACAAACAAACAAACAAACAAACCCTGCAAGGTACAATCATCTACCACAACCAAAATACCACGTGGCTGGGCTAAAATATTTCAATTTAGTCGATCATAGAATTTAGAAACGCATATGAACCTAATGCTACCTCTACAAATCACGACAGTCAGAGCACCAAGTCCCAAATTATTTATCCTTAAACCACCAAGGCTTTCCATGTGCATACTTTGCTCTCCCAAATTCCATTCTTTTGGCTTTATTTTTCAGTATTTATATTTTCAGGATTTCTGGCTGATACATTTGATATTGGGGTTTTAACAAAGCCATCACAAAATTACTATTGTCCCTCCCTAACCTTGGTGCAATCTGAAGAAGTTGAGGGAAAAAAATAGTCCGGGCTTCAAAATCATAACAGATACCTAGTTGACAAGAATTGCTCTCAATAGGTGAGTCAAATGCTCCTGCTCATCCTGAACCTCAGACCTAAGCAGATTTACCCTCCCGATTATGGGCAATACAGAGGACTGGAGGAAAACGTGTGCTTTTTAAGGACAAGATTAGTAGCAAAAGAGAAAAGAGTCAAATTAATTCAAGTATGTAGTTATTCTTCTGTAAGTAATCAATTAGTTATGTCAACTTCACTTTTACTAGGGTGGAATGAATGAAGAAGTAGAGGAAGGCCAGAATATGCAAAGGGGAGATAACCTCCTCTTGGAAGCCTGGATTGGGAAATAGCATTCCCCTCCAGACAGAAAGGTCAATAACTCACACATGGAAACCACAGATGTCTGGTTCTAAGATTCCTGCTGTTTTCACAGTGATGTGCTATCGTTGTAACTTTGCAACTCAGTCTGGTAGACTTATTAGAAATATTAGTTGTCATTACTGT
>NW_019154911.1:0-9317 GCF_002288905.1 Enhydra lutris kenyoni | reverse complement strand
TTGTTTTTCCAGAATTCCCAATATGGATGGCCTGCTGGCAAGGTGTGTGAGGATGGAAGTCTGAAAACAAAGCTATGGTTATGTTCAGTGCCGAGGCCATAACAGTTCCAATATGCAGCGTCTGATTCGAGATCTCAAGCAACTGAGGACGATCGTGTGTGAGATGCCTGCTCACGCTGGAATTTGTATCCATGATGGCCCACGAATGCTCGTGCGGCCTCAAGAAATTTGTAGGCTTTCCCAATCTGGGGCTTGTGAGCTGCTCCAAACAGCAAGGTGTCCTTCAGCAGGACAGGGGAAGTCCAATTTAAGGGCTCCAGGGTCCCCATATGGAAAGATTCAATAGCAGAGCTCTCCGAATGGATGCCTGGAAACTCCACCTCCGTTACCACTGAAGCCTAGGAACAGGGCAGCTTGATCCAGTGGCTCTGCTTCGCAGTTCCAAGGGATCTGAGTTGACGGAGTTTCTTAGTCTGACGGGTCACAATGCTGCTTGTTGTCCAGGGAGACCTTAGAATGTGGTGGTAGCTCTGGGGCCATGCAGACACCTCCTGGCCTATGGGTGGGACCCCGTTCCCAAGAGCAAAGTTTCCTTCTCGGGACCAGAGGGGTTCTACTGTATGGCTCAGGGACCACACGTTGGGCCATATGTTGGTTTTCCAGAACAGGCCTGAGGGAAAGAGGCCTGAAAACCTAAGATAGGTTTTGGATGAGGTCCTAGGGGCATGTCAGGTTGAATCTTCGGACTCTGGCCCATTTACGTGCATGTCTTCCTGAAGGTAGGTGCTGACGGTGTCTCATACTGCGCCTTTTTTCCAGAGCGGCCTATGAAATTGGGTGGGTTCAGGTGCCTTGCAGTTTTCTCCCATTCTGGATGGTTTGGGCAACAGAAACGGGCAGAATTTCCGCGGGAGAGCAGGCCCAGTGATGCGGTGTGGCTCTGGGGGTCCATCCTGGAGGGCATGGGGTCAAGGCTTTGGAAACGAAGTCTTCAGACAGCAACTCGGGGAAGAATTAGGGGCGAGGTTATGGCAGGACCGATGTGCAGACTCTGAAAGCAGCTCCTCAGGATTTGAAATTCGGGTGCCTGGGAGGCAGGAGCAGAAGCTTTTCTCTCTGGACTGTATACCTAGGGTGTTCTCGGAATGGACGGGTGAGCACATGGGTCCATGGGATATTCTCCCTTTCTGGGGATTCTGCCAGGCTCCCAAGAGTTTGGTGTTTTTCTCGGGGAAGAGAAGAGTGCTCTTTTCCATTTCAGGGGTCCTGTCCAAACAGGGATTCCAGAGACGGGTTGTGGGTCACGTGGCCTGGACAACCCCACCAAGGGTTCGGATTTGGGTCTAGGGGCACAATAGGTTCTCTCGGTGGGATCCTGGTTCAGCCCCGACAGGCTGTGCTTGAAACGGGTCTCAGGCTAAGAGTCACAATGCCTGTTTGGGCCCAGTTGCCCCTCCTGAGTGGGCGTGGTCTCATGGGCCATGCTCGTGGCTCCCACTCTGAAAGTAGTACCACCATATCAACATCCACTTTCCTGCCATCGGAAAGGAGGAGTACTCTGTTGTGCTTCAGGTACACACAAGGGCAGGGTTTTGCACTACCTTCTGGTGTCGGATACCTGCATACCCAGGTTGGATGGAAATAAGGGGCTCGGGCCAAGGCAGTTCCCACCAGCAGGATATGGGTCCCGCTATCTGCCTGGCCGACTGGAGATTGGGTCTCGGGCTGTGTTACACAGTGCATTAGTTCACAGAGCGACCTAAGATATCAGGGTGCCCTTGAGGGCCGTGTGGTTGGACGCTCATTTGGGGTTTTGGGCAGACCTGTAGGACATTTCTTCTTTCTGTTGGCCAGGTAGAAGGCAGCTTTGTGACTACAGCATTCGCAAGGTGGAGGGCCTGCTGGCAACGCTTGTGAGGATCGATATCTGAAAACACAAGCTTTGGTATGTTCAGTGCCGAGGACATGACAGTTCCAATGTGCAGCAGCTGTTTCAAGATCTCCAGCACCTGAGGATGGGCAAGGGTGAGATGTCTGCTCACCCTGGAATTTGTATCCATGTTGGCCAACGAATGCTTGGGTGGCCTCCAGTAGCCTTGAGGCTTATCGAAGCTGGAGCTTGTGAGCTGCTCCAAACCACAAGGTTTCCTTCTGTGGGACAACGGAAGTCAGCATAGAGGTCTCCCACATGTAAAGATTCGACAGCAGAGCTCTCCGAATGGATGCCTGGAAACCCCACCTCGCGTTACCACAGCAGCCAAGGAACAGGGCAGCTTTGATCCGCTGCCTCTGGTTCGAAGTTCCAAGGGATCTGAGTTGACAGAGGTTCTCAATCTGACGGGTCCCAATGCTGCTTGGTGTCCAGGGAAACCTTAGAATGTGGCTGTTGCTCTGGGGCCATGCAGGAATCTCCTAGGCTGAGGGTTGGTCCCGGTTCTCAAGAGCAAGTTTCCCTTCTCGAGAACAGAGGGATTCTATTGTATGCCTAGGTCCACCCGTTGGGCCACAAGTTGGTTTTCCAGAAAGGCCTGAGGGACGGAGGCCCGAACACCTAAGCTGGGTATTGGATGAGGTTCTAGGGGCATGTCAGGTTCAATCTTCAGACTCAGGTCCATTAACGTGCGTTTCTTCTTGCAGGTAGATGCTGAAGGTGTGTCAGTCAGACTGCGCATTATTTCCAGAGAAGCCTATGAAATTGGTGTGTGTTCAGGTGCCCTGAAGGTTTCTCCCATTCTGGAAGGTTTGGGCAACTGAGATGTGCAGTGTTCCCTCGGGAGAGCAGGCCCAGTGATGCTGTTTGGTTCTGCAGGTCCCATCCTGGAGGGCATGTGGTCACGGCTTTGGGAACCAAGTCTTCAGACACCAACTCGGGGAAGAATTAAGAGCGAAGATATGGCAGGCCCGATCTGCAGAGCCTGAAAGCAGCTCCTCAGGATTTGAAATTCGAATGCCTGGGAGCAGTAGAAGAGGCTTTTATGTCTGGTCTCTATATACAGGATGGCCTCGGAATGATAGGGTTGCTACATGGGTCCATGGGAGGTTCTTCCTATATGGGGTTTTTCCCCGACTCCCAAGAGTTTGCTGTCTTTCAGGGGGAAGTGAAGAGTGTTGTTTCCCACGTCAGGGGTCCCGCCCAAACAAGGATTCCAGAGTGGGGTTGTGGGTCACGTGGACTGGACAACCCCACCAAGGGTTAGGATTTGGGCCAAGAGGCACGAGAGGCCTGCGATCTGGCTTCCTGGTCCAGCCCCCAACAGGTTGTGCTTTAAAAGGGTCTCAGGCTGAGGTTCACAAGGCCTGCTTGTGCCCAGCTGCCCCTCCTGATTGGGCGAGGTCTCAAGGGCCATGTAGATGGCTCCCACTCTAGAGTAGTACAACAATCTCAACATCCACATTCCTGACATGAGGAAGGAGGAGTATTCTGCTGTGATTCAGGTTCCCCCATAGGCAGAGATTTGCGCTACCTTCTCGGGTCAGATACCTGTATACCCAGTTTCGCTGGAGATGACGGGCTCCGACGAAGACAGAGCCCACCTGCAGGATATGGGTCGCGGTATGTGACTGGCTGACAGGAGGTCGGGGCTCGGGCTGTGTCAGACAGATCATCAGTTCACAGGGCGTCCTATGATAGCAGGGTGCCCTTGAGGGCCATGCTGCTGGACACTCATGTGGGGATTCTGGGCAGACCCATAGGGCATTTCTTCCTTCCGGTGGGCAGCCAGAAGGCAGCTTTGTTTTACCAGATTTCCCAATATGGATGGCCTGCTGGCAAGGTGTGTGAGGATGGAAGTGAAAACAAAGCTATGCTTATGTTCAGTGCCGAGGCCATAACAGATCCAATATGCAGCGTCTGTTTCGAGATCTCAAGCACCTGAGGACGATCGACTGTGAGATGTCTGCTCATGCTGGAATTTGTATCCATGATGGCCAACGAATGCTCGTGCTGCCTCAAGAAGCCTTGGCGGCTTTCCGAAGCTGGAGCTTGTGAGCTGCTCCAAACATCAAGGTGTCCTTCAGCGGGACAGTGGAAGTCCATTTACAGGGCTCTAGGGTCCCCATATGGAAAGATTCGATAGCAGAGCTCTCCGAATGGATGCCTGGAAACTCCACCTCCATTACCACTGAAGCCTAGGAAAAGAGCAGCTTTGATCCAGTGGCTCTGCTTCGCAGTTCCAAGGGATCTGAGTTGAAGGAATTGATCAGTCTGCCGGGACACAATGCTGCTTGGTGTCCAGAGAGACCTTAGAATGTGGCGGTAGCTCTGGAGCCATGCAGGAACCTCCTAGCCTGTGGGTGGGACCCCGTTCCCAAGAGCAAAGTTTCCTTCTCGGGACCAGAGGGGTTCTACTGTATGCCTCAGGGTCCACACGTTGGTCCATATGTTGGTTTTCCAGAACAGGCCGAGGGACAGAGGCCTGAAAACCTAAGCTAGGTTTTGGATGAGGTCCTAGGGGCATGTCAGGTTGAATCTTCGGACTCAGGCCCATTGACGTGCGTGTCTTCCTGGAGGTNGAACAGGCCGGAGGGACAGAGGCCTGAAAACCTAAGCTAGGTTTTGGGTGAGGTCCTAGGGGCATGTCAGGTTGAATCTTCGGACTCAGGCCCATTGACGTGCGTGTCTTCCTGGAGGTAGGTGCTGACGGTGTCTCATACTGCGCCTTTATTCCAGAGCGGCCTCTGAAATTGGGGTGGGTTCAGGTACCTTGCAGGTTTCTCCCATTCTGGATGATTTGGGAAACTGAGACGGGCAGAGTTTCCTCGGGAGAGCAGGCCCAGTGATGCGGTGTGGTTCTGGGGGGTCCCATCCTAGAGGGCATGTGATCAAGGATTTGGGAACGAAGTCTTCAGACAGCAACTCGGGGAAGAATTAGGGGCGAGGTTTTGGCAGGCCCGAAGTGTAGACCCTGAAAGCAGCTCCTCAGGATTTGAAATTCAGGTGCCAGGGAAGCAGTAGCAGAGGCTTTTCTATCTGGACTGTATACCTAGGATGGTCTCGGAATGGACAGGTGAGCACATGGGTCCATGGGATATTCTCCCTTTCTTGATATTCTGCCAGGCTCCCAAGAGTTTGGTGTTTTTCTCGGGGAAGGGAATAGTGCCCTTTTCCATTTCAGGGGTCCTGCCCAAACAGGGATTCCAGAGACGGGTTGTGGGTCACGTGGCCTGGACAACCCCACAAAGGGTTAGGATTTCGATCTAGGGGCACAGTAGGTTCTCTCTGTGGGATCCTGGTCCAGCCCCGACAGGCTGTGCTTGAAAGGGGTCTCAGGTTAAGAGTCACAATGCCTGTTTGGGCCCAGTTGGTCCTCCTGAGTGGGCGTGGCCTCATGGGCCATGCAGGTGGCTACCACTCTGAAAGTAGTACAACCATATCAACATCCACATTCCTGCCATGGGGAAGGAGGAGTACTCTGTTGTGCTTCAGGTACACACAATGGCAGGGTTTAGCACTAACTTCTGGGGTCAGATACCTGCATACCCAGGTTGGATGGAAATAACGGGCTCGTGCCAAGGCAGTTCCCACCTGCAGGATATGGGTCCCGCTATCTGGCTAACCGACAGATTGGGTCTCGGGCTGTGTTACACAGAACATTAGTTCACAGGGCAACATATGATATGGGTGCCCTTGAGGGCCGTGTGGTTGGACGCTCATTGGGGGTTTTGCAGACCTGTAGGACATTTCTTCCTTCTGTTGGCCAGGTAGAAGGCAGCTTTGTGACTCCAGAATTCCCAAGGTGGAGGGCGTGCTGGCCAAGCTTGTGAGGATCGAAATCTGAAAACACAAGCTGTGGTTATGTTCAGTGCCGAGGGCAGGAGAGTTCCAATGTGCAGCAGCTGTTTCAAGATCTCCAGCACCTGAGGATGGGCGAGGGTGAGATGTCTGCTCACACTGGAATTTGTATCCATGATGGCCAATGAATCCTCGGGTGGCCTCAAGAAGCCTTGGAGGCTTATCGAAGCTGGAGCTTATGAGCTGCTCCAAACCACAAGGTGTCCTTCTGCGGGACAGGGGAAGTCAGCTTAGAAGTCTCCCACATGCAAAGATTCGACAGCAGAGCTCTCCGAATGGATGCCTGGAATCCCCACCTCGCGTTACCACAGCAGCCAAGGAACAGAGCAGCTTTGATCCGCTGCCTCTGATTCGAAGTTCCAAGTGATCTGAGTTGACAGAGGTTCTCAGTCTGACGGGTCCCAATGCTGCTTGGTGTCCAGGGAAACCTTAGAATGTGGCTGTGGCTCTGGGGCCATGCAGGATTCTCCTAGGCTGAGGATATGTCTCCGTTCTCAAGAGCAAGGTTTCCTTCTCGAGACCAGAGGGATTCTATTGTTTGGCTATGGGCCACACGTTGGGCCATCAGTTGGTTTTCTAGAACAGGCCTAAGGGATGGAGGCCTGAAAACCTAAGCTGGGTATTGCATGAGGTCTAGCGGATTGTCAGGTTCAATCTTCAGACTCAGGTCCATTGACGTGTGTTTCTTCCTGCAGGTAGGTGCTGAAGGTATGTCAGTCAGACTGCGCATTTTTTCCAGAGCAGCCTATGAAATTTGTGTGGGTTCAGGTGCCTTGAAGGTTTCTCCCATTCTGGAAGGTTTGGGCAACTGAGATGTGCAGAGTTCCCTCGGGAGAGCAGGCCCAGAGATGCTGTTTGGTTCTGGCGGTCCCATCCTGGAGGGCATGTGGTCACGGCTTTGGGAACCAAGTCTTCACAGCAACTCGGGGAAGAATTAAGAGCGAAGATATGGCAGGCCCGTTCTGCAGACCCTGAAAGCATCTCGTCAGGATTTGAAATTCGGATGCCTTGGAGCAGAAGCAGAGGCTTTTCTGTCTGGACTCTATATCTAGGTTGGCCTCGAATTGATAGGGTTTCTACATGGGTCCATGGGAGGTTCTTCCTATCTGGGGTTTTTTCCCGACTCCCAAAAGTTTGCTGTCTTTCTGGAGGAAGGGAAGAGTGCTGTTTTCCACGTCAGGGGTCCCGCTCAAACAAGGATTCCAGAGTGGGGTTGTGGGTCACGTGGCCTGGACAACCTCACCAAGGGTTAGGCTTTGGGCCAAGATCACGAGAGTCCTGCTCTCGGGCTTCCTGTTCCAGCCCCCAACAGGGTGTGCTTTAAAGGGTCTCAGGTTGAGGGTCCCAATGCCTGCTTATGCCCAGCTGCCCCTCCTGTGTGGGCGTGGTCTCATGGGCCATGTATCTGGTTCCCAGTCTAGAGTAGTACAACCATCTCCACATCCACATTCCTGCCATGAGGAAGGAGGAGTATTCTGCTGTGATTCAGGTTCCCCCATAGGCAGGGATTTGCGCTCTCTTCTGGGGTCAGATACCTGCATACCCAGGTTCGCAGGAGATGACGGGCTCTGACCAAGACAGAGCCCACCTGCAGGATATGGGTCATGCTATATGGCTGGCTGACAGGAGGCAGGGGCTCTGGCTGTGTCAGACAGAGCATCAGTTCACAGGGCGGCCTGTGATATTAGGGTGCCCTTGAGGGCCATACTTCTGGACCCTCATCTGGGGATTCTGGGCAGACCCATAGGGCATTTCTTCCTTCCGGTGGGCAGGCAGAAGGCAGCTTTGTTTTTCCAGAATTCCCAATATGGATGGCCTGCTGGCAAGGTGTCTGATGATGGAAGTCTGAAAACAAAGCTATGGTTATGTTCAGTGCCGAGGCCATAACAGTTCCAATGTGCAGTGTCTGATTCGAGATCTCAAGCAACTGAAGACGATCGAGTGTGAGACGCCTGCTCACGTTGGAATTAGTATCCATGATGGCCAACGAATTCTCTTGTGGCCTCAAGAAGCCTTGGCAGCTTTCCCAAGCTGGGGCTTGTGAGCTGCTCAAACAGGAAGGTGTCTTTCTGCGGGACAAGGAAGTCCAGTTAGAGGGCTCCAGGGTCCCCATATGGAAAGATGCGATAGCAGAGCTCTCCGAATGGATGCCTGGAAACTCCTCCTCCGTTACCACTGAAGCCTAGGAACAGGGCAGCTTTGATCCAGTGGCTCTGCTTCGCAGTTCCAAAGGATCTGAGTTGACGGAGGTTCTCAGTCAGACGGGTCACAATGCTGCTTGGTGTCCAGGGAGACCTTCGAATGTGGCGGTAGCTCTGGGGCCATGCAGGAACCTCCTAGACTGTGGGTGGGACCCCGTTCCCAACAGCAAAGGTTCCTTCTCGGGACCAGAGGGGTTCTACTGTATGGCTCAGGGACCACACGTTGGGCCATATGTTGGTTTTCCAGAACAGGCCGGAGGGACAGAGGCCTGAAAACCTAAGCTAGGTTTTGGATGAGGTCCTAGGGGCATGTCAGGTTGAATCTTCGGACTCAGGCCCATTGACGTGGGTGTTTTCCTGGAGGTAGGTGCTGACGGTGTCTCATACTGCGCCTTTTTTCCAGAGCGGCCTATGAAATTGGGGTGGGTCCAGGTGCCTTGCAGGTTTCTCCCATTCTGGATGGTTTGGGCAACTAGGACAGACAGAGATTCCTCGGGAGAGCAGGCCCAGTGATGCGGAGTGGTTCTGGGTTACACTCCTGGAGGGCATGTGGTCAAGGCTTTGGGAAGGAAGTCTTCAGACAGGAACTCGGGGAAGAATTAGGGGCGAGGTAATGGCAGACCCGATGTGCAGACCCTGAAAGTAGCTCCTCAGGATTAGAAATTCGGGTGCCTGGGAGGCAGTAGCAGAGGCTTTTCTCTCTGGACTGTATAACTAGGATGGTCTCGGAATGGACGGGTGAGCACATGGGTCCATGGGATATTCTCCCTTTCTGGGGATTCTGCCAGGCTACCAAGAGTTTGGTGTTTTTCTGGGGGAAGTGAAGAGTGCTCTTTTCCATCTCAGGGATCCTGCCCAAACAGGGATTCCAGAGACGGGTTGTGGCTCACGTGGCTTGGACAATCCCACCAAGGGCTAGTAATTGGGTCTAGGGGCACAATAGGTTCTCTCTGTGGGATCCTGGTCCAGCCCCGACAGGCTGTGCTTGAAAGGTGTCTCAAGCTAAGAGTCACAATGCCTGTTTGTGCCCAGTAGCCCTCCTGAGTGGGCGTGGTCTCATGGGCCATGCAGGTGGCTCTCACTCTGAAGGTAGTACAACCATATCAACATCCACTTTCCTGCAATGGGGAAGGAGGAGGACTCTGTTGTGCTTCAGGTAAACACAAGGGCAGGGTTTTGCACTACCTTCTGAGGTCAGATACCTGCATACCCAGGTTGGATGGAAATAACGGGCTCGGGCCAAGGCAGTTCCTACCTGCAGGATATGGGTCCCGCTATCTGGCTGGCCGACAGGACATTGGGTCTCGGGCTGTGTTACACAGAGC
>NW_019154910.1:7707-9323 GCF_002288905.1 Enhydra lutris kenyoni | reverse complement strand
GTTTCTGGCAGTAACAATCAAAGGGAAAGGATGGAACCAATTAAAGAAATACTTAACAGGTAGAATTTTCACAATTGGGTAACTGAAGAGGAGACGAAGGAGGAAATAGTGTAAAATGATTCTTAGGATTAATAGAACTGAACTCTTTACAGAGGGGTTAAGTACTACTTCAGCTCTGTGTAGTTTGAGGGATTTATAAAGTACCCAACTGAATAGATGGCTCTGAAGCTCAAGATATCTAGACTGTGGAATAGATTCCAGGAACTGATGTATGCCTTCTTAAAACCATCGAGTGTAGGATGGGGCATCTAGGAAGCACTCATTACATTAAAGAACTCAAACCAAGATAGAACAATGGGGGGAAGGGAGAGCCAGAGAAACTAGTAGCAAGTACTAGGAAGAAACCCAGCAGAGTAAGATCCAAGAAAGGTGAGGCCAGTCACATTAAATATGACAATTGTCTTGGCCATTGGCTTGGCCATTCAAGATCTCAGTTGTATTGTCATCAGAGGTGCTTTTAGTGAAATGGTGAGGGAAATAGAGAGCACGGTCGGTTGAAGAACCAATGGGATGTGAGGACATTAACAGTGAGTGCAGACCATATTTTAAAGAAGCTTATCCATGAAGTCGGATGGAGAGTTGATAAATAGTTGAAAGGGTTTTGTTCTTACTACTTAACATAGGGGAGTATGACCATGTTTTATGCCAGGTGGTAGGAATAAGAGTAAGACTATAGGTAAGAAATGGAGTTAGGTGTCTGAAGAGATAGGAAGCTAGCTGGCCTCTTTCCTAAACAAACAACAACAACAAAAAAACCCTAGCCCTATGAAGATGTAGTAGATATAGGACCTGATAAATGATGTTTCTCAGTTTTTTTTTTAAAGATTTTATTTATTTGACAGAGATCACAAGTAGGCAGAGAGGCAGGCAGAGAGAGAGGAAGAGAAGCAGGCTCCCCGCTGAGCAGAGAGCCCTATGCAGGGCTCCATCCCTGGACCCTGGGATCATGACCTGAGCAGAAGGTAGAGGCTTTAACCCACTGAGCCACCCAGGCGCCCCTCAGTTTTGTTTTCTTAAACTTAAATTTTAGATTTACTGTACAGAGGACTCCTATACCTTGCTTCCTCTAATGTTAACAAATTTCCTACAAAATTTATAAATTGGAATATAATATAGGTGTTAAGTATATTATTATGTCTAGTATTAGTTGGAAAGTCTCTCATGTAGATAACCTATTACAAAATTGATTACTTTTCATCTTCCTGGGAAATTAAAAGTTCTGTTAAAATGTCTTCATGTTGTCTTAGCCAAGTGAATGGGCTTCCCTTTTCCCCGCCTCCTGTCAATTCCCTCAGGACTGGAGGTACACCATCCTCTCCATCTTTCCAGTCCTGTCTTCCCTCATTGTACCACACTTAACCAAGTACCAGCAGTAACAACGTATGCCTTACCACCAATCCTATGTTCCAGTGGGTTTAGGAATCTCCAAAGCAGAGAGCAGAAGAGTCTCTGCCTCTTGAGGGCTTAAATTTTTTTTTAATCTTTAAAATTCAATTTAGTTAACATACTATATTAGTTCCAGGAATAGAATCTTATGATTCATCAATTGCATTTAA
>NW_019154910.1:2682-6641 GCF_002288905.1 Enhydra lutris kenyoni | reverse complement strand
AACATAGAGATTTGACAAGTTTATACCTTATGTTAAGTTCATCACAAATGTAGCTGCCATCTCTCATCATAGAATCTATTACAATATCATTGACTATTACCTTATGCTGTTCCTGTCATCCCCGTGACTTACTCATTCCGTAACCGGAAGTCCATATCTCCCACTCCCTCTCACTCCTTACGCCCCTTCCCCTACCCGTCTCTGCTCTGGCAACCATTTTTAGTATATGTGCTGCCGAAGCGAGCACTGCTCTGGCAACCATCCGTGTGTTGTCTGTACTTGAGTCTGTTTCTGTTGGTCTTATTTTTTAGGTTCCATATATAAATGAAATCATATGGTCTTTCTCTAACTTAATTCACTTAGCATAATAACCTTTAGGTCTATCCAAGTTGTTGTAAATGGCAGGATCTCCTCCCTTTTTTTCAGTTAAATAATATCTGTGTGTGTGTGTGTGTGTGTACAACCTCTTTATTCATCTATTGGTAGACACCTGTTTCCATATTTTGCCTATTGTAAATAATGCTGTAGTAACATAGGGATGCCTATATATTTTCAAATTAGTGTGTTTTTTTTTTCTTTGAGTAGATCTCTAGTAGAATTACTGGATCTTATGGTTAATTAAGTTAATTAACTTAAGTTATTTAACTTTTTGAGAAACCTCGATTGTGGCTGCACCAGTCTACATTCCCAGCAACAGTGCAAGAGGGTTCCCTTTTCTGCACATTCTCACCAACACTTGTTTTATCTTTTTGATTTTAGACAATGTGACACATATTAGGGGGTATCTCATTGTGGTTTTGATTTGCATTTCCCTGATTAGTGATGTTGAATATCTTTACATGTGTCTATTGGCCACCTGCTGTCATCTTTGGAAAATGTATATTTGGGTTCTCTGCCTATTTCTAATCAGCTTATTAGATTTTGGGGGTTTTTTTGTTTGTTTGTTTTGATAAGTTGTATTCTTAGTAAGTTACTATTTAAACTATGTAATCGGGGTAATCCTGACAAGATTCTCCTTCCATTCAGTAGGTTGCCTTTTCATTTTGTGTTTCCTTTGCTGTGCTAAGCTCTTTATTTTGGTGTAGTCCTGATAGCTTTTTTGCTTTTGTTTCCCTTGCCTTAGGAGACCTATCTAGAAAAATATTGCTAAGGCTGATATCAAAGAAATTACTGCCTATATTTTCACCTAGGATTTTTACGGCTGCAGGTCTCACATTTAGGTCTTCAATCCATTTAAGTTTATTTCTGTGTATAAGAAGGTGGCCCACTTCATTCTTTCACACACAGAGGACCAGTTTTTCCAGTACTGTTTGAAGACATTGTCTTTTTCCCATTCCATATGCTTTTCTCCTTTGTCCTAGATTAATTGACCATGTAAGTGTGGGTTTATTTCTGTGTTCTCTTTTGTTCCATTGATCTTATGTCTGTTTTTATGCCACTGCCATACTGTTTTGATCACTATAGTTCTGTATCATATCTTGAAAACTGAGATTGTAGTATCTCTAGTTTTGTTCAAGATTGCATTGGCTTTTTGGGGTCTTTTGTGGTTCTACAAACGTTAGTATGCAAGTTCTGTGAAAAATGTTGTTGGCATGTTGACAGGGATTGCGCTGAATCTGTAGATTGCTTTGGGTAATATAGACACTTTAACAGTATTTTTCCAGTTCACGAGCATGGAGTATCTTTCCATTTGTTCATGTTGTCTTTGGTTTCTTCAGTGTCTTACAGTTTTCAGAGTATAGGTCTTTCACCTCAATTAAACTTATTCCTAGGCATTTTATTCTTTGGTGCAAGTCAACACTATTTGAGTGCCTACCATGTGCCCAATGATATTTTAAAGTCTAGAAATGCAGAAATTTAGGTGCTAGGAATTACAGCACCGCTTTAGGCAACAATACTGTCTCTCATGGGATTTATATCTTAATGGATGATTAAAAAAATCACCATAGTGTTAAGATATGATAGGGGTTATGAACGTACAGCATAGACCAGGAATAAAGAGTGTCAGGAGAAAAAATGAGAAGAATAAACTGAGGCCAGGAGCCATGTGACTATCTGGGGGTAGAAATTTCCAGGCAGAAGAAATAGCAAGTGGGATGGGAGCTTGTTGGCCATATCTCTGGACAGGGGTTCTCAGACCAGAAGCACCAGCATCACCTGGGAACTTCACAGAAATGCTGACTCTCAGGCTACACATGTTCCTCCCCACAACCCCCTCCACATAAGGAAATCCTTTATTTCCTTTTTCTTTACAGTGCAAAACATCCCCCAAATCCCCTCTACCTCCTCCTCTGGGCCTTTGTCTCTGAGGAATGCATTTCTAGGGAATCCCTCCTTCTCCCTCTGGAGCCTGCCTGCCTTTCATGAGCTAGTTCAAACATTATTCCCCAGGCAGGAGTTCCCTGATCCCACCAACAGCTGTGATTGCTCCCCACTCTGTGATCCCATAGTACTCTATCTGTCCTTTTTTACAATCACGACCGACTGCTGGGTACTAATAGCTTTTTGTGGCTGTCCTATCTTTGCTTTTCCAGGAAGAAAGTTGTTTTACAAGCAAGTTGAGAGTACGGTGCTAGAACTTACTCTTCTTTTATATCCTCCCAGTGCCCAGATAGTATTTGGGAGATTTGGTAAAAGTTTACAAGGATGTGAGGGAAGGGCAGGGGAAGGCAGGCAAGGGAGGAAACTAATACATTAGGAATCAAACTTCTGACATTTGCAGGCAGTTTTGCCAGACTAGATTATATAAAAATAAAGATGGTAGTGAGAACTAGAAGCCATTTGCCCCTCAGGCCTGCAGGGAGGATGTGGGGAATATTGATAGCTACCACCTGCATGTACCTATGTGCGATCTATCCCACCCTCTTGTCACTTTCTCCCTGCTCAATGCATTTCATGTATCACTCCAATGATTACCCAGTTTTGGTCTCAGATACTTTCCTTCTCAGGCTCTTAGGACTGCTTTGAACAGTATTGTACCTCATTATGGGCCCAACAACTGGTAGGTCAGTTCTTTCTTAAAAAAAAAAAAAAAAGGAACCTTGTAAGAAAAAGATGGATGATAAAGTGGAGTTATTACCAATCCAACCATCTCCCCCCAAATTATTTCTAAACCAACTACTGTAAAGATGCAAAATCTGTATAGCAATCTCATTTCTAGAACGGCAAGATACCTAAAAGGACTTGAGAATGGAAAATATTTAACCAAGGTTTTATATTTACACATCCTGCTTGCTTATAGGTTATTCACAGCTTCTGGTTTAAAAAAAAAAAAGTGCATCTTTAAATATTACTCCTAAGATTGTTCTCTTCATTCATACTGTAATGGAAGCCAGTTCTTCACTTCACCCACCTGAAACTTAACTTCAAAAAAAGAGAAACGGCCAAAGTGGGGCCCATGAAAATAGTACACCCTAAATGGTGAGACCTGTAAACTCTCATTATCTACTATGACCATTAAAGGACAACATAGTCCTTAGTTTTCTTAATTCAAGTGGCAAGTCATCCTCCCAAACTTTGTGGAGCACCTTATATACTTACCCCAATTGGTTTAAATCCGATTCTGCGAAGCTTCTGAGGATGCCCATATAATACTTTGACTAAGGCTTGTATGCCTGCCTTTTTTGCCACTGACAGAAGCAAATGATTTTCCATGTTTATTTTCCAGAACATCACTTACCTTCTTCCAAAGCTCTCAGAATGTTCTCCTGTAGCACTTACTACTTTGCAATGTAATTGTTTAATTGTGTTTTCTTCCTGACTAACATGTATATTCACTGGGGATAAGGAACCTATTCCACTTCAAGTCCAATCTCTACTCAAACTAATACCTGTTTTATTGTTGTTATCCTTCCACCCACAGAAGTTGAGCCACACTAAGTTGCCAATATTAAACATTTTCTCTAAAATAACAGCAGTTTCATATGCTTCAACCTCATAAAAGCTTTAACTAACTGAAA